>NC_051233.1:10989844-11207344 GCF_015220715.1 Pygocentrus nattereri
TTGCTCCCAAAACACCCTGTGCCTGGCAAGTGCATCATTACTTCTGCATATTACCATTAAACCACCTGCTGGTGTCCTGTCAGACCTTTGACCTTCAAAGCTGGCACACCTAACTGTGAGGTGGATCTGGATCAGGCTGTCTCCAGTATTCCAGTCTGCTCTCCCCAGTTTTGTGTTTATGTCTGATGGCCACATCTGGTCATTAAATTACATCATCCAGTGCCAGAGGATAGTAGAAAAAGAGACCCTAGCCAGACTAACTAGATTAGCTTGAGTTTGCCTATTTATACTCAGCATATAGTTTCTCAAACTTTGTCCTCAGTTATGTTTAAAATGTCAAATATCCATCTTATTGTGCAAAACGCCATGCCTTTGATTTCACTCATAGTACAGTTCTTGACCATCTTATGTTTTTGCATTAAAAGATTTTGTCAGTTTGTAGTATTTGGCATTATTTAGTTTTAGCAGTATCATTTGCCCAAAGCTTATAGCCTTTTTGAAACAGGACTCATTTTGCCAGTTCAGGTTCTGTTCAGTGCAAATGTCATGACATTTTACTAGAGGTGCTTTTTACAGTTAGCATGAATGGTTGTAGAATTGAGGGTACTTGAATTTTCTTACAAGTTCCTTTTATACTTTACGGTGAGGCGTCCGGGCAGCTCTCCAGCAGCTGAGCTCACTGACTACGCTGTAGTCCAGAATAAAGTAGAGATGGCAATCAGTACCTTTACTCCAATTGGTATGGAACAAAAATGTTTTTTTTTTTCTTCCCCCTGTTGAACCTGATGAGAGGCCAAATAAATTATTTCATCTTTCCTGGCATTGAAATTGAAAGGCAAACAAATTAAATCAGATTATTATCTGACAGGGGGTTGTGCTTCTACAAGACCAAAGCAACAGTTATAATTTTTAATGCAGTACTTCTTTCTGGTGCTGCCCACTGCATAAGGCACAGGAGTGCCTCAGGGCTCAGTGTTTAGCCCATTTGCTTTTTTTGTTTGTTTGTTTATCTATTTATTTATTTTATTCCAGATGTTTTAACAATCAAACCACTTTCAAAATATCTTGCTCATAGTACATTTATATCTTTTGATTTCACTGAAGTGCTGTCCAGCGTGGCTTCACTGGTGATTTGAACAGAGCCCTTGTTTTGTAGGAATGTCACTCCTGTCCCTTTCACTTCTGCACCCTTCTCCAATGCCAAGGGGAGTTCTTTCACCTCATCCTGTGATGAAGTGGATGATTGCTCAAGGTCCTTCTCGGTCAATGTTTAATCTGCTACGTGATGGCTGTGACTGCGTTGTGATAGCAGATTACCGTTTTGCTTAAAATGTAGTCCCACAATGAACAATGCACCTCCCAGAAACGTTCTAGGAATCCATACTCGCATAGTCCAAGTTTTCTGTAGGTGTGTACATGTACATCCACGTAAAGTTACCCTGAAAAGCAAAATACCTTTGTATTGCTCAACAATCAGATTTATTTTTTCCTGTTAGTCATGTGTGCCCACATTACATCTGTCCCAAGTACAGGCAATTTGTAATAGACTGTTTCTAATAATAATTTATTTTAATGCTGTTGGCAGTGAGTTAGCACTAGGACATCATGTGTTTTTGCATGTGAGAAGAAGCAGTGAGCAAGGAAGCCCTAAATAAATAATAACGTGGACAGTGATATATTTGTGACATGCTCTGATGTTCAGATGTTCTGTGACATGCATTTGTGTGCATACTCGTATGTGGGTGTCTGAACATAAAATGACATTAGAGCATACACTGATAATTGTTCTCAATTTACAGAAGCTTGTCTGCTAATACAGTGTGCTACTGTGTTGCAGGGTGAGGAGGGGCCTCCCAGTCTGGAGTATATCCAGGCCAAGGACCTGTTCCCACAGAAAGAGCTGATCAAAGAGGAGGAGGGTCTGCAGGTGAGTTCGCCCTGTTCTCTTTGGGTTAGATAACCCCAAGCTGCACAACCAGGGTTTTCCCAGGTTACCTGTTGGAACTTATCTGTAAGGATATTTTGCAGCAACTCATCTGGTTTTTCTGCTTTGAATGGCTTCTTGGTGTTGACCAGGGTGGTGTGCCCTATGATAAAAATAGGTTGAGAAACATTGTGTCCATGTCAGAACCCAGAACCTGCATGTACAGGGACTTTGCAGCTCTGTATGTGTTATGTTTAATTATGTACCAGCTTTTTTGCAGAAGTGCGCTGTAGTCTTCAAAATATTTGAGTTGCAGCCTGTAGTATATGCAATGCTATAGCAAAAACATTGATTAATTAGTCTTGACAAAGTAAAGATTGTCCTGCATTCCTTTGCTTTTTTGAAAGTCATGAATACTTTTTCATCAGAAAAGCACAAAAACAGGCATCTGGAACTGTGATTTGTGAAGGTCACAGCACACAGTAAAAAAACGATGTAGTTGTTTAGAGGACTGTTGTAGCCTTCCGCAAAGTATTGCATAGGCCAGTATCGTGATGGCTATAAGCAGGCACTGTTTTGTGGAGCTCTAGTGAACAGAATTAAAGAAATAAGCAGCAATAAAAAAGAATTGAGTATAAAAAAACAGCAAGATATGTGGGGATCATGCAGAATAATTTCACGTAGGTTGTGTTCAGTTATGAAAATTCTTAAGAACACTTTACTGTAGGGTACTCTAAGCTTGTCATGACAATGACCTAACCCTACATAAATGTTTATCAATGCTTATTCCAAAAGGAGTCATCGGTCAGGCAACTTTAGCAAACTTTAACAAACCTGTCAGATGTAACTTTTATAGCGAATGACGCCTATTGGAATAAGTATTTATAAGCATTTATGTAGGGTTATGTCAGTTGTTATGACTAGCTTATGTAGCTGGTCATAAGGCTTTATGACAACATCTTACACTAAAGTGTTACCAAATTGTCTTTTAACTTTGAGCTTTTCTTCTGCTCAGAACTTCATGTACTACAATCTCACGTACATGCATTTCCTGTGGAACGGCCGAGTCTAAGCAATCTTTAGGCAGTTCTCTCAACTGTCAGCCCACACTAATGATGGATTATACAGCTCAGCCAATTGCACAGACTGGATTAGGTAGCCAGACAGAGAAAGCAAGAGATGGAGTTGTTGGACAGTGGAGGCAAAACAAAGCAGTAGAGGGTAAAAAACAGAAAGTTGTGTCAGAAGGGGTGTTAGAAATAGACCAGGTCAGGTCCTGACCAAAAGTGATTAAAAGGGCAAGAAAGAAAGATGGACTGATCATTAGGAAGAGAAGCGTGAGTCTGTCTTTGGATTTGGTCCAAGCAGTGATCTCATGGCTTAGCAAGGGAGCTGCAGGGCTTTGCATTCCAGAGCAGCTCTATGGAGCACGCAGAGCACTCTCAGCTCACAGCTCCTGACACAGCCTGACTGGGCAGCAACACAGCGTTAAATGACTTCTGCTGGTGACTGATCCTCAGGAGGTTTTCAGTAGCAGAATAAGTACATACATACGGTCCTAGACAGAAGCTTTGGCACTTCAGATCAAATATGTTTTGTTGATTTTCTAAATAAGTTCACACCTCATGTAGAGAATACACTTGTGCACAATTTAATACAAAAAAATTCTGTTTATTTGCTGAATTTAACACATTGAGGATAGATAAAACACATGTGGCTGTGCAGAAGTTTTGGCATGTTTTTATATTTTATTTAAGATTTTATTTGTTTTCTAATGTGTTTAGCTCAAATACATAGAAATTGTCAACTAAAATTTGCAAGACAATACCATGTTTGTTTGTTCCCTGTACATGATATCTTTTTATTTTTATTATTATTATTATTATTATTATTATTATTATTATTATTATTATAATTTCAACAACACACATGATTTGGCTCTTTATAAACCGCAGCAGAGTTTTCAGTATTTATTTTTTTCCAGGTCTGGTGGTAGACCCTTTGAAGCTACCTCGGTTATTGCGTTCAGAGTATCATCATGCAAGTATTTTTAAAACTGCAGCAAACACACCATACAAGAGAGTACATATTTGAATATGAGAGAGTAATTTGCACATAGTTGGATAGAGATGTACAAGAATAGTATTAATAGATCTTTAAAACATTAATGAAAATGGTCTGGCAAGTCTATGAGAGAGCCCAGAAAGTTATGAGTTTGACTGCAAATATCCAGAAGATGGAATTCTCACTGGTTTCAAAAACTGAGAACAAATTTCATATAAAAGAACATCTCACGTACTGCACTGTAAAGCAAGCTGAATTTAAGAGGCACTTATTGTAATGAAATGCAGTTTCAGAAGTAGTGGTGTTCACAATGAGACTTTGTGATGTAATGTATCACAATAACTCTAAATTATGGTTGTATTACCCAACTCTAACATAAAGATACTTAGATATTTACACAACACACATTTATCATTGTTCATTTTTCTTAGGCTTTCAAACAAGCTGAAATAGACAAAATGCACACGCTAAGTAGCAGGAAGTAGCAGCTAAGGCCAGGAAAATGAATAAAGGGCCAATCAAGCAATTGGGGGGGGGAATTTTAAATAAAAATAAGATAATGGTACAATAGGCAGTCACCCAGTCAGCTACTTGTTAATGTGCATTTTAGGCGATTATTATACTCTAGTTGTTTACATGTTCTCTATCATTGGTCTGAATCTGTCTTTATTTTATGATGCATCCAGTTCTTGAAGTGCCCATTAATAGGGGTGATCTGCTCAGGAAAGCATATCCAAGCGTCAGTTGTTCCATTATTTTGATTTTGGTCTGTAGCATTTCAAAGAAAGTGATGTTTTCACTCTCTGAATGCATCTCAGCATGTTAGGCCATAGATTTACATGGCTTCCTACTGCACCACTTTTAAAGAGCTGTCTTTGTAAGCGATAGCATTCTGGTTAGTCTTTTCCTTGTCCCTGATCACTTTCCCTAGATAAGAAGTTCTTTTTTTAAATCCAGTCTCTGTTATTCTGTCATCAGCAGCGCTGGCTTTTTTCCTCCTTCTGTTATTGCAGGTTTATTTGAATGATGGTGCCATGGTGTCCGGAGTAGATAAGCATAATAACAGGCTTCGTGTTATAACACTGTGTGTTATAAGGAAGAGTTAGTGATGACCTTTGTTGAAGTTTGGAAGCATTTTTCATTCGTTAGTACAGAAAGAAGATCAGTACCACACTGAGTAGGGAGTTTTGTGTTATTGAAGTAAAGAAATGCTATTTGAAATTAACCAAATGACAGGCTCTCTGTCAGTGTGTCAGCAGCCTCCTGCAGCAGGAACTCTTTGACTATCCATTTGTCTGGCTCTCCCTGCTTGCTTTTACCCAGCAGTCACTATCTGTCCATGGGGCTTACTGTCTACTCTAGCTGTCTAATTAGAACTATCTTTCTGTCCGTCTGTCTGTCTGTCTGTCTACCTTTGTTGCTTGCTGTGCATAGGGGCCACTGAGGTTCTCTGTACTTTCCTGACATTAGAAGCTATTGCCTGTCTTAGGTTTGTCATAATACCAGAATTTGGATTGTGATACTCATACTAAGTGGAGTATCCCCAAAACGTTGATGTGGAAAAGTCATTTTCTGAACACCCTGTGTTTCTTAGATTCAGCACAGGGAAGTATTCCAGTTGTTATAGCTTAATTTGTACTGAACGTAGCATATAGGCTAGACACAATTATCAAATGATAGCCTGACAAATAGTCACAATTATTTGAACTGACTACAGTAATTTTCCACACAATCTTATGTGTACATCCCAACAAATAGTATATGAATTGGTGTGCTTTCAACCTTTAGGTTGAGAAAAATTGATTTAAATGACAAGCAGAAAAATGCTTTTACTGAGGGGTAATCATCTTCTTCTTTCTTACTTCTAACTGGTGCACGTAAAGGACAGTGGTGAGTGATGGTTTGTTTATTTCACCTGTTGTCACTTGGGATCTACCAGGTTTTGAGAGTTAGGAAGCAATGTGGCTGCTTTAGGCTTGTTTACATAGTGTTTGCACACAATGAGCAAAGACAGTTACATTTTAAATCAGTTATTTAAAGCGTAATTAGCAAACGCACATCCACAGTGGTTTATACCTGATGTTGATTCTAGAAGTGTTAAAAAAAAAAAACACATTAATAAGCATCCTTGCCCATCTTGGTCAAATTAGCATGCAGAATTTGATTTGTCTGTAGACAAAACATCGATGTTGCCTATTTAAATAATCAAACATTACTAAGAGTATTGACTTGTTTACCATGTGGTAGTTTTGAAAAAGCTATCTTTGTAGACTGCAGACAGTGCCTAGCTGTCTCACCTGATCCCTTGGTAGCTTTTTGGGCTTTCATGGCTGCTCAGGCGTCCTCTATTTAGACTCCAGCTCCATGAAAAATGAATGTGCTTTTTTTCCACAGATCAGTGTTACCACCAGGGTCACGAAAACAGCGGCACAAATGAGACGGCAGCTGCTCTGAGAGGACAACACAGGAGACATTAACGTCATCTCTTACTGTTTGGTTTTATGAGGCATAAATCTTTGTCAATATCCACCTTGTACCTTTATTCTTATGCAGGGCATTTTTACCTGGTGAAATGGAGCAGAACAAGATTGCGCCAATCTTTGTTTTAGAGCACACCCATGTGCTTTTACAGTAGATTTCGAAATGCACCATTAACAGTGTGGAATGGGCCATAAATATCTCTCTAAAACGCATCTTTTTTTTCCTGAGTATAAATCTCTGCTGTACAAGGATGTTCTCGTGACCCACTCAAAGGCCACAATTATTACTCATTGAAGGCATTCTCAGGCAAAACATTGTCATGATAACAGAATATTGACTCCAGTGCTCAAGTCCCAAAAAATAATGCACTGAAACACGGATAAAAAAAGTTGTTAGTTTAAATAACAATATTTTTAGTACTTTCTGATACCAAACTGAGTAACCTACTTGGAAATGAACAGTTAGTAACAATGAGATCATTCAAATCAAGCTCATTTTAAAAGTGCATTAGTTAGCAATGCTACATTAGTTACCTTGGATCGAGTAGCGGTACAGTGGAGAAGAGTGGACTGTCAGAAAAACACTTCTGCACAGCTGTATTTAAAGTACAGTTTTACTTCTCATCTGTGTCTTTCAACAACAGTCTCTGTAGCACAGTAACAGCAGGAATCACATCAGAGGGGCTCACATGTGGAGTTTTACATCTTGGAGTATTTTCTTTGGCTGCTTTAGCTGTAGTTGCGTATCCTCTAAAGCCAGACATACACTGTGTGATCTTGAAAATCTTGATCTTGGTGACTCACACTGCATGTTGGAACAGACCACTGTGTACTTACAAAGCCTACGGTTTATATACTCACACTGTACAGAAGTCTGACGGCCATGCTGAAACGATGCCGTTAGTCACAGTTATCAGTAAAACTATTATCATTCAAAATAAAACAACACACACAGAGTACTAAACAGAAGCACCGAGAAGCCGAGCAGTGCTGCTAATATTGTGCACTGAAGCTAAACGCCAGGCAGTGATGTACACACTGTAGGGCAGTAAGGTCTCTACAGCCTGTTTTACAAAAAAACATTGCAAAATTAACATTGAAATTGAAATAGTGAAAATTAATTGGCACATTAAATTTTTTCCATGCAAGTTAAAAATATTTTTAGAAAGCACTGAGCAACCACTCAGTTTGTATGTCTTTGTTGCTGTATGAAAGCTGTCAGTCTTGTTATCTTGCATGGACAGAGATGTACAGGTACACATGGACAGACTGACCCGTTTGACCAGGCCCATGAGTGAAGCACACTCCAGTACCTCAGTAACAGGCAGAAAATTGCCTGTCTGCCACAGCTTTGTGAGGGTATGCAGTGTGAGGTTTGAAGGCTCATCAGCTCTTTTACTCATTTATGAAGTACTTTACCACACTGCTTTGAGGCAATTGCCTCTCCTCTCATTTTATATCTCT
Source organism: Pygocentrus nattereri (assembly GCF_015220715.1). NCBI lineage: Eukaryota > Metazoa > Chordata > Actinopteri > Characiformes > Serrasalmidae > Pygocentrus > Pygocentrus nattereri. The sequence continues at coordinate 10,997,777 of NC_051233.1, forward strand.
TGTTTTTTCTGGTTTTCTTTATCTCTTTTTCTCTCATACAGTCATTTTCACACATGCATGCATGTGTATATCAGAACTTTTTTATATAGCAGCATGACAAGGAACTTTTGATGTTTGCTAGGTTCCTTTTGTAATATTCTCATTTATTGAAAAGCTAAATCTTCAGTGTAATCCGTACCACCTTTAACTATCGGGGCTTGACTATATATATATATATATATAATTGCTGCTGTTGCTATCTCCATATATAAATACAAAAAAACATGCTTCATTTTTAATGTAAGTCAATGGAACCAGACGTTTTACCAAGTAATTTCTTGGCAGTTTCTTTTGGTCCATTCATTATGAAATTTACATGCAATATGAAGAACAGACATTTTCAACTTCTGTTAAACTGAAAAACGACAATGCAAGAGTGCCATCGCCCACCCGTGGCTAGAAGTCCAAGAGAGTGTAATTGACCTCACTCTCTCTGGGTGGGTGGGTTGACCAAAGTGGACGCCGTTTGGCTGATGTAAGAGAATTGGGGGTTATTATTCTCTTTCAGGCATGTCTTAGGTTGTTGCATTAGCACAGGTTTAGAAAGCTGTAGTGGCACGTCTTGCTTATTAGAAGAAGCACATTCCAGCCTTCACCCTCACAGCTTGTTAGCATTGTGTGATATGGGCAGATCTCACTAGCAGGTGGAATTGGAGAGGAGTCTAAAACGGGGTGAAAATTGAGGTATAAAAGAAATACATAAGAAAACTACAGCTAAACAGTGCTTTACTGTTTGATATGAAAGTAGTTTGAATTAAAATTTCACTACACAAACTTTGCTTCGTATGTGCTATGTGTAAGCTAACACTTGCTCATGTTATTGACATTATAAGACTGGCAACCTCACCAAAGAACTGCACATAAACCAGCAAGCTTAAAGTGTGGTAGTCAGGTGGTTTTGGCAGCAGTAGGCTGCAATTTTAGTAGCTGCTGTAAAATGATGGTGTTGATTTTAGCCTTGCTTTCATGTAACTTAGTAATGTCAATTAGCACATTTTTCATACTTCTTAAAGGCATAAGCTTGTGGTCATACAGATGCCAGTAGACTTTGGCAGGCAAAAAGCCAGTTATTTGAATAGTAAGAGGGAAGTGAAAATGCAGTAAAGTGAATTTTAACCCTGCGAAATTGCAAACCTTTGAGGCGTGAAGCTATAGAAAAAGAGGGCAAGCTGTGGTGTCTTATTTCTGGAAAAAACTGCAGTGACTGCTCCCCAGTCAACACATTGTGCGTCATTCACGGTTGCATAAAAATAAACTGCTTAACTAGTTAACATTTTTAACATTAGCTGTTCCCCTGAAACCATCACCTTAGGCTAGTATAGGTGGTCCCTTTTTTCTCCCCCACCCCTGCGAAGAAAATAGAGAAGCGAAAGTCTGGTATGACTAGGCATTAAGTCAGAGGATTCTTAACGTTTTCAGGGGGAAATGTATGTAAAGCAGACATTAAATGTACATAGGACAAAACGTCTGCTGCCAAATAACTGGTTGCCCACATCCACCGCATACTGATATTGATAAATCTGTTGAACATATTAAAAAACAGCAAAAAAGTAACAAGAATTTAATATTTTTTAAAAAATGGTTGATATCTTGAGTTACTTTGATTCCCGATTTCATCAGGTTTTCTCCAGCCATTACATGGATTTGTTAACTTGCATAAAAAGCACACTTGATTTAACGTAATGGAAATATTGATTTGCCAAACCAGGTTTTGGATGAGGTCTACAAATAATACTGCACTGCCAAAAGGAGGTGTTTGTTTGGAAGTGGTCATATGAACACATTGACACACACAAAATCATTTCTTATTGTATTATACTTGTTCAATGATGATAAACAGGTGTGTGTGTGTGTGTGTGTGTGGGGAATGGATACAGGCCCGTCTTTACATCATTATTTCCTTTTTCCTTTTTTTGGCATTCTTGAAGAAGTCAGTCACGACTGTGGTCAAACTTAATCAGTCTCCCCCCTCATTCAATTTTTTAAACCTGGGAAGGCTGCAGGCGCAAAGTTATTGGGACGTGTGTGCTGCTGTGACTCATACTGAGCGAGAGACAGGTACTTTCTTCCAGCATACATCCCAGTGTCCTGCAACCCACTCTGTCTGAGAGCAGGCTCAGAGCGGGACTTCTGGTGCTTTAACTGAATGAGCAAAGGAGCAGAGCCTTCCTCATATAGGGGATGAGATTTTCAGCACCTACTCCAAAAAGTTGAAGCATACAGTGTTATGGTGAACACCAAACCATCTCCCAGCTGTGAAGTTTAGACCGACTGGTATTATTTTGTGGCACAGTATAAAATTTTACGGCTAAAATTCCAATAACCAATAATATTGACTGTTATCAGTTTATATTTGTATTTATATTTTATATTCCATTATTTTTTGTATATAGTACTTTACTGACTGAGATGATTCATTTGTGAAATCGAATTTGTTAAATATGGCTGTCTGTTCTGAATTGACTATTTTGTGGGGTTTTTTTTTTTTTTTTTTTGGAGCATTAGAAACAATAATAATAATATCAGTAATGATATAATATAACTGATAATAATATCAATAATATAATTTCTTTTTGTAGAATTTTTTTTGTGTTTTTAATGCTAAAGGTTAAATTTAGAGACATTTTTTGACAGGATGGTGATATTGGATGATATTGGCAAACAGTGAAGCATGGTGGAGGAAGTATAGTGGTGTGGAGCTGGTTTGCTGCCTTGTGGGCTCTGGAGGGAGCTTGAAATGAATGAGTGAACTATAATATGGTGAATTATTGCTTAAAATAATAAGTAAATTATAAAATACATTGCAGTTAAATATTTAAAATAATAGCTTCAGTAGTTAAGTAAATAACCTCAAATAATGAATGTAACTCAAAGTAATTCAGTGAGTTCCAAGCTGTTCTAGGAAATTCCACAGCAGATTGTCTCAGCATTTTTCTATGAGGTTGAGTCATGCATCATGACAGTGATCCAGAACATGGTTGTAAATTAAGAACTGAGTGGCTTAAAAAGAAAAATTCTGTATTTTAGGATGGCCAAGTTGGAGTGACTTCAGACTCTTAAAAATAAATAAAATAAAAAATGCTGTGGCCTGATCTTTAACAGTGTTTAACTGTAAAATTATTCTCCTTTTTCAGTTTGTTGTAGCCTTTAATTCATAAAACAAGTCAAAGAAAAGACGAACTGAAACAGTTTAATTATGATGATCTAGTTGAAGATTAGAGCCAGTCGTACCCGTCTGTCTCCTTTATCTCCGCTACTGAATGGCCATTGTCAGTCCTTGGCATTCTATACCTGGTTATTGTATCATTCAAAGCTCTTTGTTTTATTTGCAGTTTAGTGGAGTTTTGTTGGCTCAGGGTTGGTAAATGTTGTTTGAGTTCGTTTTCTGTGCAGGCCCTGTAACATGGCTATTTGAGTGCTGTCTGTGTGCATGCCTGTCCGATATTGGAGGCAAACTGACCTTATCAGCTTGATGAATGTGTCTGCTGTAGGTTTATGAGGATTAGTCATCGTTTGCCCCTCTCAAATATTGAGGTCTTGCTCACCCTGTGGCACTTTTGCGGCTTTGTCCACCTCTCTGTCTGCTGGGTCCACAGACACTCGCACACCCACCCCGCTTCCTCAGCAGGTGCTCAGAGATGAACATGGAGGAGCTGATGAATAAGAGATAGGAGGATTGAGCTGCTTTTGGCTCACTGCAACAACACTGACTCACCAGCATAGAGGCAAGAGTTAGAAGCAGCTTTTTTTCATGGTCACAATGGAGCTTAAGAGTGCTGAGCCATAATGTGTTTAACAACCACACACAGTCTGATTAGTCTGATGTCATGTACCATCTATTATATAGCTCATTCAATATTACAGGCCCTTTGCAGCGGGTGAAGTTCAGCTGTCTCAGATAGGATTGTAAGGCCTGTTCAAAAAATATTTGACTCATAATGTTGGCATGTAAATTTTATATAGACTTCTTTTTATCATAAACATTTTTTTAACTTGTAAATGAAACCTTTGCCTTTAAGTTTGAATTTTGACTCAATTCCTCCTCCATCACCACACATGGTTTGCTGGTTTGTGTATAATACTTTGGTGAGGTCTTATGTCAGTTGCATGAGCAAACATTAACTTGCATGTAGCATATATAAAGCAAAATATAATTTCAACTATATTCTGGGGAAAAATGTTCACAGTACAAAACATATTGTCTTTTGGATCTTATTGGTTAACCCCAGAACACGGAGAGGTTGACAACTGCCCATGTATCAAGCGGTAACTTTTAAAAAATTTTTTTCTTTCTATGGGAGTCTTAATTTATTTACTTATTTTAACCATTTTTTGTTTCTCAGTTTTTTCCCCCATTTTAGTCTTATCCAATTCACCTGCGAGTTAGGTCTCCCCCTATCTTACAGTGCTACCAAGCTGGGAGGTGTGAAAGCTAGTTCTGGTGGGAGGTGTTCACATCCAGCCAAATCCAGCTTATGGTTAGAATTATTTCAAAATCTTTCATTAAAAACCTCACAAGCACAGGGGTTCCCATAGAATCGAAGTCTTCAAGATTGTCTTGCTTGGTTCTGCCATTACTAGTACTCAAGTAAATAAGGCTGTTGATGCTAGGTGTTCACACTAGATGTTTTTTCCCTTTAGCTGCCAAAGTGACAAAAATACTGCCACTAGTGTTTTTTATATAGTCAGAGTGGAACGCAAAGGTTAAAGAAAATTTAACTGTTTGGAAAAGGCAGAAAACCTACTCGGCAGTCTGAATTCTGATTGGATGATATAGGAAAAACACCTCCATGATTGTGACTAGGTGGTTGAAAAACACCCACACACTCTATTAGGTGCATATTTATGTCTGATGAAAGAAATCACCATCCATAGAGATACAAATGCCCCAAATGACCCATTAGCAGTTATGTATGTGTGTATGTATGTATGTATGTATATATATATGTGTGTGTGTGTGTGTGTGTGTGTGTGTGTGTGTGTTAGTGTTGTATTTGGCATAGAGTTGGATCAGATTAAACATATTAAATGAACTTGAATAGACAGAGGCGTGTTAATACCAGGTGTAAAGCCTACATGTAGAGACTTAACACATTGCTGCCATCATGTATAAACCTCAGGAAAATTGTCAGCTTTTATGTATATATAAAATCATGATTTGGGTCTAGACCACTTGAGTGACTCATAGCTAATTCTGCTGAGCTTGAAAGAGAGAGGAGTGGGCAGATAAGTAGATTAACTTGTGAAGATTCATGGACTGTTTGAGTCACTCCCAGCCCCCCTTCACAAGCACTCACTCATCGTAAACCTCTGTGGCTCATGTACAATTTGTGTTGAATATGATAGAGCCTTTTTGAAGCTGCGCTCCTCCTATGTTCATCTGGTTACGCCCTGTGAACCTCGCCTGCCTTCTTTTTTAGGTCTCTACAGAGCTTGTCATTCATCTTTCATTTCCCTCATCTCTCTCTCGCTCTCTCTCGCTCTCTCTCGCTCTCTCTCGCGCTCTCTCGCGCTCTCGCTCTCTCTCTCTCGCTCTCTCTCGCTCTCTCTCTCTCGCTCTCTCTCGCTCTCTCTCGCTCTCTCTCGCTCTCTCTCTCGCGCTCTCTCTCGCTCGCTCTCTCTCGCTCTCTCTCGCTCTCTCTCTCTCGCTCGCTCTCTCTCGCTCTCTCTCTCTCGCTCTCTCGCGCTCTCTCTCGCGCGCTCTCTCGCTCTCTCTCTCGCTCTCTCTCTCTCTCTGCCTTGGCTAAGCTGTTTGTTGCTTTATTTTGACTTAGAGCCTGGAGACTACAGTAGATGTATGTGTGTGCATGTCAATCACTCATCCCTCCTCAACACTTAAGTGTTCCATTGAGCAGCATGCTCTGTACTCTTCTTTATCGGTGAATGAAAGGGAAGCATGGTTGCAGGCAGTGAGTCTTGGTTTGGTCTCTGTTGTTATTTGCAACAACTGTTAGTCTGTTAAGCCGTGTCATACATACAAGAGGTTGCGTAGACCCTAGTCGACTAATCGAGTATTCAACGCTATGGGAATCTGTCAAACAGTTGAGGACAGTGCCTGAACTTTGCAATGAAATGCAGTGGAGAAACTAGTAGTAAACAGGCAGGAGAAAGGAAACAATTGTTATGCTAAACACAAAATCCAAAGTACTTTTAGTGTGGAGTATTTTACAAGCTGTTTGTGAGCTCGTAAGAAAGACTGTGTAGGTTTTAAGAACTGCCTACTTTAACAGGAAAGGGAGGGTTTGACTGCCATACAGAACAACCAATCACAAACCCTGGTTTTGTGCAACAGCGGGGCAGGTTTACATGTTTGATTATTGCTACTAATGAAAACAAAATGCTTGTTTGCTTTGCCTTACTATGAAGGGCATTCTGTCAATGTGCAGAGATGACTCTTGGTGCCTGTTGTAACAAGCTGTTAACATGATTAAAAAAAATATATATATATGAAAAGACGCAACACGGTGTTATTATATAAGCCTCAAATTTATTTATTTTTTTTGCATCATTTGACAACACTAGCCACTGACCACCTTCACTGGTTTGTGTCTGTGGTAAAATGATTTATTGTGCCTCAAATGGCAAGTCTTCTGTTCTCATAAATTTACATTGAAATGTTATAACTGTCTGATTCTGAAACGTCTCTCGTCTATTAACTGATAATGTAATACCGTATTTCTTCTCCTCCAATCAAATCCTGATGGGTTTAATCAAGACCTGCTGTAAATAATTTCCCACATGAATATCCTGTTTCACTTTGAAATATTATTGAAGGAAAATGCATTATGGTTTCCATTTCTTGTTTACTTTAATAATCAGATTTTTTTTGTCTGTGTGCACAAACCTCTCCAACATACATTCAAGCAGATCCGTATGAGTCTTACAGGCATCAGTAAGAGGTGAATTAGAATGAGTTAGTCTGAATATGAATAATAATTGAAGCAAGAGCCAGATTTTGTTACTATTCAGTTCTTCATTCCTCAGCTGAGGAATTAGATGGATGCCAAGAGAAAATGTGATTATTGTTAATATTGTTACTGTTTTGGGACTGCCTGATCTTTACACGTTGATGTATTCTGTTCATGATGTGATTCACATACTGGCATCTGATGCGACACATGCAGTAAACGTTAATCCCTGTCTTTCTCTCCGTCTTTTCCTCTGGACTATTGTTTTGTCATGTTTTTTCTCCTAACCACTCCTTAACCAAAATGGCATTGGTTAAATGTGAGGAAGCTCTTTTATTATCCACAGATGGGCCGAAGTGCTCTTGGAGAAGTGCGTGGGTGGAGCTGAGGGGAGTCAGTGCAAATGAAACAGGATCACAATGACACAGCTAATGGACCATTTCAGATGTATTAACATTTGCTAGCTATCAAAGGCGTGCAGAATTCACTCACTCATTGACTGTGTAACTGAGAGCATTTATAAGCATGAAATTCCTTGTATATAACTGGTCACTATAATCAATTAAATTATGTTTAAAAATGTATTTCATTTGACCTTCACTTCAGGTTTTGGTTAGCAGTTTGCATGATAATATAGGACTGATCTGAACAGCATTCTACAGGCTTCAAAAGCGTGTTGGTATTTACAAATGAATACCCAAAAATTTGTTCTCAATCACCTTTAAAAACTATTTTTTTTTTTTCAAATTAGCCATCATTTTAGGCTTGTGACTGCAGGTCGTAATAAAGATGGGCAGCAGTAATTTATTAATAGAACAAGGTAAAAGGGTGATGACACACAGGAACTGATATCAGCCGTGGTGTAAGGCATGAAACCTACCAAGCAGTGCTCAGATAAGGATCTTTAGGTTTACAAATTTGACATGATGCATCAGACTTAACTTCATGGTTTTGCATGATATTATGATGCATACAACTAAACCAGCTCTTTTTAAAAGATATTTCCCCCCCAATTTTCTCCCCAATTTAGTTGTCTGCAGTTCCACCCACTAGTTAGGACTCCCCCCAATCATAAGATGCCAACAACATTACGGGGGCAAAGGCCAGAACAGGCTTCCTCAGAGACCTGTGAACTGCTACCGCATCTTTTCGAATTGCTGCTCACACAACATCATTGGACAGCTGAACGCTCTCTGAGGAAAACAGGCATCTGAGAAGTAGGGAGGAGGCCCATACTATCCACCCAGAGTGCGAGGCCAAATGTGCTCTTGGACTCCCGGCCACAGATGGCTGTAGCATCACATGGGATTGAACTTATCTCCTGATGACAGGTACAACGCTTAGATTGTTGTGCCTCTTGGGAACTCCAACTTATTTATTATATAGCGTGAAGGTCAACACATTCTTCCTCTGAGTCTCATGAAGCATAATTTTCAAAAAACCTCTAACACTCATTTGACAGCTCAGCACACTTGGAGGAGAACACTAACTGCCAGTTCTGTTTGTCAGCAGACAGAGTGATGAAAGGGAGCACCATCTTACCCATGTAGAGAGAGCGAGACCGATTCTGCTGTCTTGGACTCCTGACTACAGGTGCCTCTCCGGAAACTCACTCAGATGTGTGCTCCATTCAGAGCTCAAGTGCTCGAATTATTCTGACCAGCCCTAGATGGTGATAATTAGGGGTGGGAATCTTTAGGCACCTCATGATTCGATTACAATTCAGAGGGCCGTAATGCGTAATTTCAGCCTCTTAAAACAGTCGAACGTTGAGAGACATTTTACAATAACCTGCTCTACTTCTGAGGAAAGGTTTTCTGGCAGAGATGGAAGAAACACGGCTATAGCTAAAGTTTAAAGCAAAGAAAAGCAAATCTGCATTTTCGTTCATATTTTTAGCCTATACTAGACATTAAATGTTTATTTCCCGCACCTCTAGTGATGATGCATATTTTGAGCTCTTCTGCTGCTCTCTCTTACAGTAAGAGCCTAAGGACTCCCTAGCTTTTCACTAAATTATTTTGGAGTCTTTAATAGGCTTTGCGAGGTTTGTTAGTGTTAAGTCTCAAAAACATAGATTTCTTTAAAATAATCAGTTAATTACTCCTTTTAATAAGAGGATACGAAAACCCAGCATGAAATACATTCAATGGAGAAGGTACAGAGGCAGGAGTGTGGGAGAGGGAGACCAAGTGAGATTTATTGTGCTAAGAGTACCTGCCTTTCATGATGAGCTAAGGCCTAGCAGACCATCCAGTATTCTCCAGCACTTTCCACTGGCACAGGACTAAAATTTTCCACTGATGTTGCACAGCCTCTCAGTTTAAATTTGATCTGAAGTGAATTTGAACCAACTCTGACCAAAAGTTATGCAGTCTCATGAAGCTCCATCTCAGCTTCTATAGAGCCCAAGTGTTTAGAAGCACTTGTGCCCAGACCTAGCCACCACACATACAAACACATCTTTGTTTAGTCTGCCCCTGTTTTTTGCTTGGTACTTCAGAGGAAACCAGGACTGCATGTACAGCTGCACTGTTCAGGGCTTTTAAAAAAAACAAGCCTTCTCTTCGCCTGCCTGGTTTTTTAAACATTGTGCCAGCAGGGGACCCCAGGGGCCTACCCGTGAGGTCCTGTTTACCCACGGCCTGCAAGTTTGCGCTGCCATCAGGGCACCGACCAGGTAACCACGCAAACCGATGGCAAGAATGGCATCCTGTGAGGGGTAAATTAGAACAAGATCCACTTTTGCTGGTTTAAAGAGAGAGGTTTAAAGCTGCTGGGAAGAATAAAGTTACTTTTGTGAACAGTGTAAAAGTTGTTAGAATAAATTCTTGATGGACCCGCTTCAATAACTAACTGACTTATAGGTGTATTGATTTGGATGTTGCTTGTGATTGGCTATGCCTGTTCTTCCACATTCTGCTGGAGTGAGTAGGAGTGGGAGGAAAAATTTGATGCAGTATATTGTGATACTTTGGGTTTACAATTAATATCAATGCATGGAGGACCAAATAATATTTTATTACAGAGAACATCAATCCATAGAAGGCCAGTATGGCTGCAGGTTATCATTCGTACAAAGTAGGAGCTCTTCATATAACTAATCAGTTGTTTGAAGACTGAGTCCAGCTGATTTAAAAAACAGTGGAATCAGCTGTGCTTCTGCTTGATTGAATTGAAAGCCTGCAGCCACACCAGCCCTATGTGGGTAGGATTAGTGACCCCAGTTTTATTAGTTTCTTGTATATTTAACTTGTAGTAAGCACAATGGTATGCTATTTGATTGATTATAGATTATCTATTTGTGTCTTATTCTACTATCTTTTTCTGGCGAGACGGGCTTCTGTGACTGGAGTCAGTCATTAGATCAGTGGTGTGGAACTGAGGGCTGGATACCAGCACAGTTCAGAAAGCACACCAACTAAACCTGGTAATTAACGGATGAGTTGAATCAGCTGTGCTTAACCAGAAAAATCACCAAAGTGTGCATCAGTCGGAGACCAGAGTTGGATAGTGTAGTGGATAACATGCTTGTCCTGCATGCAAGAAATGTCATGCTTACTATTTTATTAAACTAATGTCACTTGGTAAAACATTCAATAAAAGTGGAGCATCTACTACTTTTTTAAATAAATGTAAATGTTGATATAGTCCTATTCTTATAGTTCTATACAAAGAGTTTAATAAGATAAATTGTAAAACTCGCCATGCTTAGCATATCGTAAAACCTTAAGTATTGCAATAGAATTCTATAGTGACTCAAGTCTCATGATAATGTATTGTGGGCCCTGCAGCAATTCCAACCCTTTATTTGTCTGATAGTCTGAGAGTGTTGGGAATATTTGAGTTGGTTTAGAGGTTTTGGGTATGCTTTTTTGGGTATGATTTTTGAGAGGCTGTGCTTTGTAGGAGGATTAAGGTGATAATGTAGTGTTCATTCTGGTACAGCATTGTGATTTCATTTTCTTCCTGATTTATGATTAAGACTACCCTGGTCCTACATAAGAGGACATTCTACCAAGAGTAGTATAGTATCGCTGTTAGTGTTATAGAGTTTCTCAGTTCTAAAATCAGTTTGTTTTTCTCTCCAGGTGCCTTTCCCAGCTCTTCAAGGGGAGGGGGTGGAGTTTCTGGGCCGTGCTGATGATGCCATCATCGCTATTTCCAACTACAGACTCCACATCAAGTTCAAAGACTCAATCATCAATGTAAGAGCACAGCCCACGCACGTCACAAGAGGATGCTGTGTTGAATTGGACCTGCTCTTAAGCAACCATGGCTTTTACTGATCTTTTTAAACATATCTGAAAAAAATTGTACATAAGAAAGATGATGAAATATTTTGACATGCTTGCACACTTTTAACATGCACACTCTCCTCAGGTAGCATCACTTGAGTGAGTTTAACTGTAAAATGTGGGGAAAAACCCCAGAAATGTAACCGACATATGATTTGCATGGCCACCAAGCCTGTTCACCATGAGTTATACCAGCATTTGTGCTAAAGTTTGCATTATAGGAGTAATGAATGCTTTTATCAGCTTCCCTGCAATCACTTTGGTAGAGTTCCTAGGCCACCCACTATGGAAACTCTACCCTTGCTCATGCAGTGCTCTTGGTTAAAGTTGCTCTGAGCCTTTTATCCTAATTCCCCAGCTGCTGTAAGCTAGATTTCTGAGGAGGAGGAGACCTTTTTAGTTCTCATCTCAGCGAGGTGAAGCCTTTCTCGAGCCACTGTTGGCTTTTAGCCCCCGATGTGAAAGGCTGCTGGTTTTTTCACGGCACACCAAAGAGTGAGTGAGGTCATGTTGGGCTCTCTTACACTTCAGCACAAATGACCTGAGTGTTTGCCATTTATTAGCTTTGCTGAAATTACAGCGTCTGAGGTTACATTTAGCACTCAAAAATGTAGGGATGCACCAATTTGCTCTTTCTAGGTTGAAAATGATGACCTCACTGTGACCGATATCAGTAACTGATAATTAGCATATATTTTAAATTTAAATATTTTTTTATAGATTCATACTTTAATATATAGATTAAATGTTTGCGTATATATTATCTATATATTAAATGGGTTCCTGGTCAGATTACTTATTTTGTTGATTTAAGTAAAAGTAAGTTAGGGTGCCTTCTACAGAGAATACACCTCTCTGCATGTTTTAATGCACAAATGTATTTACTGTATTTAACATGTATTAGGAGGAAGAAATAAAACAAATTGTGGCTCATTTCATATATATTGTTTACTCTATAAATAACTAGAATTGTGCAATACAATTAGCAGAAAATGATACATGATACAGACACGAGTCAACAATTTTACTTTTGAATGAAGTAGCATTACTAAGTTAGTAGGACGAAAAACAGGCTAAAGTTGCAGGCTTCAGATCAAGTGTCATGGGAGTTTGACAGACCACATATGTCTATGTATTAACATCACACATGCAGGCTTAAAAAGAAATGTTTAGATCTCAAATGCACTTATACACTGATGAAGAGATGGTGGCAATAGTAGATGATTCACGTACACCCTCAGAAGACACATCCTTCACCAACTTTTAATTGCATTCTCCTTGAACACACTTCCAATCAGATTCATCTTGTCGGGGAAGGGGTTCCGAACCACAAACGTGCAGTTACACATTTCGACCAGGGAGGCCTATAAATCCGCACATCTTACATGGTGTGGCTTTAAATTGTCTTTTTATCATTATGCTTAACCTGTAATGTAGCAATAATAATATCGGAACAATTCATGTTTTGTTGGAGAAGATACTCTGTGTAGTGTATCTTAAAACCCCCGAAGGGGGAAGTTTCTGACAATTAAATCATGTGGCTTGTTTGGCAATTGAGAGAGATGCACTTTCTCAGTGATTCACAATACTACCGTTAGTCAGCTCAAGCCTCTATCAGATAATACAGAATACTGCAGCCAGTTTACATTTGACACATTTGTTCATTTGCTTGCATGCCTTACCCTTTACATTTGACATGTTAAACTGAATGTCATGAGTATTTGTCCTTCTGTCTCGTCACTGCAGTGATGTGTTTTCATAATGTTGCCTTACGCCATGATCACAATGACCCTGTGACATAACCTGTGCTGTTTTTGACATAAGTGACAGGAGCCAGTTTTGCTCCTGGTCCCTTTAACTCATGGTTCTGTTTGTCCTCAAAACACCCACACATTCCCTCCTCGTTGTCCTGAAGTCTGGAGGCAGATGACCAGCCTGATAATCATTAAAGCAGTGCCAGACTTTACGGGATCTTTGCAGTGTCAACCATGACTGCCTTAGCCCTTATTCTTTATTCTTTTTTTTCTTTTTTGTTTTCTTTTTCTTTTTTCTAAGCTGCATAAAAACCAGAGACGGTTCAGCTCAGACTTACCCAGAATCCCTAGAGGCAGGTTGCGTCAACCTTGAGGCAACTGACCGTGTCCTGTTTTGACCTGCCTGGCTAAGTTGAACTTAAAGACGAGCTTTGTGTTCGTTTGCCATGAATAGCCCAGTTGGCCTGAGATGGCTACAGCAGCTATAACAGAGCACTCATATCTTACTCTAGCTAATTTGTTGGGAAGGGGTGATTATGAATGTTTCTTATCATGACATCAGTGATTAGTGTGATCACTCATGTTATTCTGATATTATCACAGTGTTGTTAAAAGATACAGAAACAAAAAACATTTTCAAATCATTTCTCAACAAAGGTACTGAAAAAATTTCCAACGTATTGCATTTTTAGATTTTTTAATGAAATCTCATTTCTTGAACAGCAAATAATCTGCAGTTTAAATAAATGTGATCTGATCACCAGCTCTACTGTCTTGGACAACATATTGGAAGGGTATTACAGCAGTAAGCTACTTAAAGGCATTGTTAACGTTTTAAAAAAATGTCCTAAACATTACCAGAATTATTACATTTCAAATACTCCATAACACAAAGACCGATTGCTTTCATGTTTTTCTTCATTAGTGTTCTCACTACAATACCCAGCATGCATTACACAAATACTGTACATGATGGAACCATCCCTGTGGTGTCAACCAATCCTGACTGCTAGTGTTGTCGCCGATAGGTTAACAAATACAACGAAGCTAGCATTATTGCCACTCTTACCTCAGTCGTTTAACAAAATCGTAAAGAAAACTAAGAAAACTCTTATATCTTTATTCAGCACAAACTGGGTACCAGCAAAATGTTTTAACCCTTTCAGCCAAGGTGCTGAACAGAGTTATCTAGTCAGTCAAATGGCTACCGTGCTGACTTTAGCTTTTAGCTTGTTGTCCTCCTAATCTGATGAGGCGTTTCTGTCATTTGAGTAATCCATTTCTCTCAATGGTAATGATGATTTAAAGATAATTATTAAAGTTATACAGCTGCAAAAAGGTATTTGGCTCTTTAGCAGCTCGCAGTTATTTTCCATCCATCTGTATTCACCAGCTAACACAAACAGTTGTAGTTTTTCAAAAGCTCCTACCACCTTCAAGATGCATCATCGGAAGGGAGTTTTCCTACTCTTAACTGGAAAATCTCACTCTAAAGGTTACTGGGACACTGCTGTAGGCATGGTTAACAGATGTAATAAACTACTATTCACATCATTCTGCTTACAAACTCTGAATTTACAAAAGATCTGAAAGATTTGGTACGAATCTGACACTTCAAAAGTTGCACCCATCACCCGTCACCAGCTCACTCTTTTGTGTATTTGAGAAACCTATTCTTACTGCCTGACTTATTTCATGCCATATATAGCTTAGACTCCGTTTTCTTTTATGTAGCCGCTGCTTATTTCCACATTTGCATTGCCTTTCCATTTAAAAGTCCACTTTCTTTGTCCTTTTTGCTCAGTCATTTTTTTCTTTTTTTCTGCCTGTTTTATCCCCCTTTTGTCTTCCCATCTTTTGTCACCTACTCTCTCTTTTTCTCTCTCTCCCCTCCCTCCCTCCTTCTGTCTCTTTGTCTGTGTCCTGGTGTGTGGTAGATGTACCCAGGTGTGGACACTGAGATTTCTGTGAGTACTTGCACTTGTCCTTCCATTTCACATCTCTTCCTCCTCTTTCCCACAATAACATCCTTTCTTTCATTTTTTTTTTCTTTTGTTTTTTTTTTGGGGGGGGGGGGGGTTAGTCCCGGGCCAATAAGGTGATCTCATTGTGTTCTGAATAGTCTTTTCCACTTTTAAGCTGGAATGTCTACTAGTGAACGAATAGCAGTGACATACCTAATGCTGGAAAGTATGGATAAAATTTTATCATATTTTCTAAATATATCAATGTATTAGATAGTAGTGGGCTGTATGGCCAAAAATGTACAGGCGTCTGAAATGTAACTGCTGCAACTTCAGCTTCATCGATTTTCTGAAGTCATTCATCTCTTTTGGGCGTCCCATACACTTGTGCCTCTGACCACAAAACACTGGAGAATATTACAGTTATACAATCAATACCAGCTGGTCCACAGTTGCTGCTTTAGATGTCAGCGTAAGGCTAAACTCAGAAGATGAGCTGTTTCTTTACGGTCTCCTGCCTCAAAAACTAAGTGGACTCCTGCTGATGAAACTGACTAGACAGGTCTGAGGTGAGGTGATATTGGGTCTGTATTTAAATTTTAGATGTGACAAACATCCCTTACTCAGCCTCTCAGCTAAACTAGATAATGTTACTGTTTGGCACATATACAAAACTTATACCTGAGGAAGATCTCAACCAATAACTAAGATGAACCAGTATACTGATTGCAACTAGCATCAGATGATATTCAAGTTAAAATGAATGAAGTTGAACCATGAATTTTCTCTGTACTCTAAAACGTCGTACACACCTTACATAGCTTGTGGTGTTCTGTTTTCTTCTTGTAATATTACACTTATTCATAAAAGTTAACTAGACAGAAAAGAAACTTAGTGTTTTTATTTTGTAGAAATAAATTCTGGAAAAATGACTCAATGGAAAATTCAGTCATGTGATTTATCTGCTTATTTGGACTTGGCAGGTTTGTTTTGATTAAAACGAACACTGGTGAGATTGCGCTGTTGGAACAAGTCAGAATATTTTGCGCACCAAAGAAGCACATTGAGACCCCTTGAGCAGGTTGGTCTTACTCCGCTGCAGTTAGCTTGATGTATGAACGCAGTACAAACCAAAGATATCTAAACAAACTAAAGACAGAACAGATCATCTCCTGTCTACAGAACCTCTTTGGTATGTGGAAAAGATGAGTTTCTGATGCTGTTTTGATGCATGCATGTGTTTTATCATCTCTTCATGAGCTCAAAATCAGTATTTCTAATATGTATAGTTTTGGTTTTAAAACAAGGGGAAGCACAGTTGAGGTCATTATAAAATACTTGTTATACACATTTTTCAGAACACACACACATTATTGTGTATTAAGGTGCCAAGGTTTTTTGTTTTGTAAAAGCAATAAGCCGCTTGAGGCTGTTAGTGATTTCACAGTGCTTTGTGCCATGCAATACCACAATCCCACAATGAGTCTCATAGCTTGTTGCTCTAATATACCAAGACAGATAAAAAAAAGTTTGTTCAACATTTACCGTACATCATAAAATCTGGCCGGTCAGTTGTCATCTTTTACTTGTGTTACTTTATTTACATCTTTTGGTTCGATGTTAAACATATTAGTGTGAACACTAAGCAAACCAGAACTAAAAGGGAAAGGAACTGCAAGTATAAGCACACACTCTGTTCTCATCAAAGTAGAGAGGTGGCTACTATTTTAGTGGTGCAACTTTTTTAGCTGATGCAGTTGTCTGGAAATCAAGGCTAGGACTTTGGTACAATGGCTGGTCTTTGATCAGCGCTAAAATGCAGCTTGTGGCTGAAGCACCACTGATACTGACCCCAATTTTTAAAAAGCATGCTGCTGTTTTCAGAAGCCATGGATAGAAACTTGCTTTATGATGAGGGCTGCATTTTCCTATTGGCTTGTGGCAGGCATGTGATCTTTAGCTGTGTTCCATTGCAGGTTCCTCTGAGGTTGATTGAAAGTGTGGAGAGCAGAGATATGTTCCAGCTGCACATCATCTGCAAGGACTCCAAAGTAGTAAGGTAGGCATATTATACAATGGGCATGGGATCATAAAGATGCCCCATACGTTTCATCAGTATTCAACTACCTATATTTAGTAAATACCCCATGTGTATTAAATGTATGTGCGTGTATGTGAGTAAGCAACAGAAGATGAGAGGAAGTCTATCATTGTGAATAACATGATGGCTGTGATGGTCAACAGTACACGTCTTTGGCTCAGCAGCATGTGGCTTTGAGTTCTGTTGCTTTTATATACCAGTTTTGCAAAATAAAAAAAGGTGAACCAAAAAAAAAACATTGCATCAAGCATGCTTTTTGGAAACTCCTTCCACCAAAAAACACATTAATTAGCCCTGTGTATAGAGCCAGATAGAGCCAGAAAACTGTCACAACATTGGGTTCGGATTAGCTTTTTCAACACTTACCAGATTAACCTCAATGGGCCTCATTCACATACTGCTCTTAAGAAGAATGATCTTCTTTTTCCCCCACTTGCGCAGTTTTCATGAAGGTTCTGATATTCACCAGTTTTCTTATTAGTTCTCTGGATACGAGCAGAATTTATGCTCACACAAGAGCACAAATGTGTGAACAATTCTGTGGTTTAAGAGCATGCCTTCAATCTGGTGTAGATTAGATCCTTTCTCAATAAAAAAAATAGAAAAAATGCAGGATGATATTGGTGAATGAGCTGTGGTCTCATTTTGTTCCAGGTAGACTGTAAAATATTTCACAGACCATCTAATTAGCATAATTCTTGTGGAGTCCCTCAAGGTTCAGTTATAGGATCTTTGCTTTTCTCTTGGTACATGCTACCCCTAGGAGATGTAATTAGGAAACATAAAATTTTCATAGTTATTCTTATGACACCCAGTTATACTTTCCATTCCTTCTGATGATCAAGACTCAAAGGAAATTGGAAAACTGAAATATACTGATTATTGGTTCAAAACTTGGTTCTTTAGCTTCTTATGCCAAACATAAAGTAAACCTGGGTGTGATCTTGAAGAATCCCACATGTTAAATGCAGTCACAAGAGAAATGTTGCTAAAGTTTGGCCCTTTTCTACCTCGGAGCGACGCAAAGAAACATGTTCATGCATTTGTTACAAGTTGATCACTGTATTGCTCTGCGTGGATTGCCTAAGAAAGTAATGGCACATTAAATTAAAGAAAGCACATGTAATTTTGGTCAAAAAAGCAATTACAAAGTAAGGACCATTTTTGCGGTCTCTAATATTTTAGGTTACGCCTGTTACACTCTGGTTTTCCTACAAATCTGGGACATTTATGTGTCAAAAATGTACTAAAATATACACATTTGCTTTTGCTCTTTGTCCTATTGTCCTGGCCCTCCCCTGCAGCTATATTTCATTATAATGTGGCACTGAGACACTCAGATAAAAATATGTACAGTCAATTTTGTATTCTTCCATCTTTTCTTCATCTGTTCCTTTTTTTCTCTTCTTCTCCTCTTATTTCACAGCTGTCAGTTACAGACTGAGGTACTGTGTAGCTGTGTGTTGTAGGCTCATGCTCACTCCTCAGTGTATGACAGCTCTTTTCTGAAGGGGTGCCATGTTTCCAGCATGTAAAGTGCGGTACCTTTGTGCTCAGGGCTCCTGGGATGGTTTTGGGGGTGGGGTTGGGGGTGTGCTTTTTGGCTACAGAATGCCTGACCGGAGAAAGCGACTGGGAACAACTCCCCATTTTTTGTTCACAAAGAACACTCTGTGTCTGAGGTTCTAGTTCTGCACACACACACACACACACACACACACACACACACACACACAGGAACAATATGTACTCAGAAGTTGTAGCATCTGTAAAACTACAAAGTGCTTAGTAGCTTCTCATGCCCTTGCAGAGCATTGTGTTTTCTAGACTCAAGAGTTTTCAGCCAATGGGAACATATCCTTTTGCATCCTCCCATTACTGTAATTAAGCTGTTTATAAATGAGTAATTTGGATCAGAGACAAATATGATGGCGCCACTTTGTGTGTGTGTGTGTGTGTGTGCGCAGTCCAAAACAAGAATATGTGGTCTCGTTCTAGAGCTTAAAATATGTCTAAGCCCAACATCCATAGGAATGTTTCATTTTTAAAGGACTTTATCACTGTACTATGCAGAAGTCAGAGACCACCCTTCCTCTGTTTAATCTCCGGTTACATTAAACATATATAATATATGACCGATTACATTTCATATATATAATTTTTCTGTAGTGTGAGCACTCTTTGCCTTTATTACAGCTTCCATTCTTTTCAGAAGACTTGCTTTCTGTTTTTGTTTGACTCTGCAAGGATTTATCCACACCCACAAATTTCTTAGAAGTTGAATCTCAGAAGTAATTCAAAGCTCATCCAGTGGTGTTGAGGTCTGGACTTAGGGGTGGCCAGTCTATTGTTCTGAGAACACCTTGACTTGATTGACAGCTACACATCCTTTTAGAACCATAGTGTTGATCTGTTGTCTCACAGTGGAAGGATGGACAGAAACACTTGTTTTTTTTTCCCATTTTTTCCCCAAAAACATCTTTTAATAGAAAGGAGAGGTTTAGGATTGAACAGATGAAGGCAAATGTTTTTCTATGTCATCACTACACGTGAGATCAATGCAGTGTAAGAAGTTTATCCAGAACCAGTTCTAGAAACCTTTAGTGTGCTGTTCTAAAGCACTGCTTGAAGGATACATTTGTTAAAATGATTTAAACAGAATTTTGCTGATTTGTTTATAACTTGGGTGCTATGAGCCCTATGCTTAGACATATCAGGTTCATATCAGGTGTAATGTTGAATATATTGTGTTTGGTGATAATGGCAGTTTGAGTCAGTTTCAGACTATGGTCAGATAGAGTTCAGACTGAAATATGAGGCCCAGTTAAAGCTCACTTGCCCGTTCTCTGGTGCTCTCTCTGTCAATAGTTACTCTTGTCATATCACTATTTTCTAAATGCATTAAAGACAAATAAGCATGTTTCTAATGCAGAGTAACTCAAATCTTGTAAAAAAAATGCACTAGCTGCACGTTTACCCTAAAGCAAACGCCTTGAAATTTGATGTAATGGTTGATAATTACGATGGTGCTTGTGTTCCCTCAGGTGTCACTTCTCCACGTTTAAGCAGTGTCAGGAGTGGCTGAAGAGGCTAAACCGGGCTATTGCTCACCCCACCCGGCTGGAAGACCTGTTTGCTCTAGCATATCATGCATGGTGCCTGGGGGGCTGTGCTGACGATGAGGACCAGCACCTGCATTTGTGTAGACCAGGTACAAATGCAGTTAGCTGATTACTAATACTTTGCATACATATTGTGGCACTTGATGTTCATCAGCCCTGCTGCCAGTAGTTTTAACTTTATTTAAAGGCACATATTGAAACTTTTTTTGTCCCAAAGGTGGATTAAACACCTGATGGACCACTTTAAATTAATTTTTTTTTCTGTGATTTTTTTTTTTCTTGTGGTTCTGTGAACCAACTCCTTTACATCTATCCACCTATTGGGCTGTAGCAATTTGGCTCCACCCATTCATATTTAAGGTCTGTGGCGCTTTTTCTATGAGGCACAATACAGGACTGCCCATCACAACAGAGCTCATTTACATCAGTTCTAAAAACACTAACAAAAAGTATAGCCTTTTCTTCTAACTGATGAAGTGAGGTTGGAAAATGGTCGTGTAAAAATAAATGACCATTTTTATTACATAAAACCACACAAATGTTCTAAGTATATATGGGCCCTTTAATAATGTCTGTGCTACTGAAATTGTTTGAACATACTCATGAGTTTGAATTAGGGATGCACCAATGTGGTAGGCTGATGTTAATGATATATTTCATGCTGTATTGATTACATAAACAGTTATAAATGTAGAAAAATGAACTAAAATCATGTAACACTTATGTAGGGGGTTACAAATGCAGTAAAAAGAATAAAATGCTGACTGTTGCATAAATATTCTGCGCCTCTGGAGTTCAGTAAATAAGTCATCAAATCAGCTTGAAGTATAAGTCAAATCTAAACATCTGTCTGTTACCAGTATTTTGTAAATATCTGTTGATCTGGATCTGGAGATACAGATGTCCGATATCATTGTGTATCTCTCTTTTAGGTGAACATGTTCGACACAGGATGGAGATGGAGGTGAAGCGGATGTGTTTTGATATGCAGAACGCCTGGAGAGTGTCCGACATCAACAGCAACTACAAGTATGGGGCACACACAGAATACAAAACCAAAGCCAGGGCTTCTATTTTCCTCAGTTGTGTGTATGTGTTTATATCCCTGCTGCCGACTTCCTACTTGACCATTATTTTGATTTTGCTGAGGGAGACGGAAGAAGGGATAGAGAAAAAAATAGTGTGGATGAAAGGGAAAAGACTGGTGTTTTGACTAGGCTGGAATTACTGTCCAACTCTGTTATTAGGTTGAGGCAGCACTGATTATCATTTTGAAGGGACGGAGCAGTGGGGAAGTGTGTGTGTGTGTGTGTGTGTGTGTGTGTGTGTGTGTGTGTGTGTGTGTGTACGTACATGTGGTGAGACACCATAGAGGTGCTTAATTAAAGCAGGCCAGGACCTGCTGTGTTCTATGAGTCAGCAACAGCACACCTCAGTCAACGGAGTGGTGTGTTTCTGTGTGTGTTGGTGGGTTTTGTTCCTGGTTCTTGTTTCCTCTGTGCCCATTTTTTCTACCCCTCTCCCTGTGTGTCTATATTTCCATCTGACTCTGCCTGAACCTCCCTCAAGGCATTAAGCGATAGTAGAGATTCTGTACTAATTGAAGTAAAGGTTGGAATTGAAAGGAAAAAAAAGGAATGCAATAGCAAGGAGAGGTGGAAAAAGATTGAAGTAAGGTGGAAAAGGTAAAAAACAACAAAAAGTAGGACCAAAGTTAAGTTGCATTGAAGTTGCAATGCATTAAACAGTTTCAGCCAAACATGGCCAAAAGTGGCACTTTCTGTTTTCGACCAGAAGAGATAAAAGATTGATAATTTTGGCCAGGGTTAAATAGGTTGACGATAAAGTGGCAGAATCTAACATTAACGAATAATTTGAATGATAATCAAAATGAAATAATAGTGATTAAAAATATGGTTTGTTTTTCAGCCTAGATGCGACAGTTTAAGCCTGAGCATAACAGTAAAACACCGTCTGCTGCAGCTGTTCTCTAATTCTCTGTTGGTTCTTTTTCCCATCTTGGTGATTGTCAGGCTTGAGGCATCATCAGCATTATATTAATTCAGTAATATAAATAAAGTGACAAGTTAGGTATAAAAGAATATTTTCTTTTGGTTACAACATTAAAGCGATAAGTGACTAACAGTTCTTTTACCGGCTTCAGCACATTTTCTGATTTTGACCCTTCAACCCATCCATAGTAGTACGGGCTAAAGCCTGACTACTCGCACACTGTATTTTGCTATGATAGAATATGTAATGTGAGCCCCTCTTGGTCAAATACAACTTTTGAAAAGCTTTTGAAGTGATACCTTCAGGTGATAATGCTGGGCAGTCCTTGCAGGAAACCTATTGATAAATCAACGAGTAACAAACTAACAAAAGCAACAGCAATGAGTGGGGTTAATTGTGATTCATTGTTTGAATCATTTGAGAGCCCTAATTAAAATTATATTAAAGTACAAAATACTCACCTCTCCGTGCTCAGATCTGGAAAGCGTTTATGTTTATAATCTATAATCTGCTCTGCCTGTGTTTACTTTGATGTGTAATTAACTCAGACAAGTCTTCCACTCATCATGTACATTATGAACACTGTAAATCACAATGATGTCCAAATGCATTCATTGTAGATTTGACCATATCTTTAATTTGTCCCTTTTGTGTTTCAGACTGTGTTCCAGTTATCCTCAGAAGCTGCTGGTGCCAGTGTGGATCACTGATAAAGAGCTGGAAAGCGTAGCCTCTTTTAGGTCCTGGAAGAGAATCCCAGTAGTAGTGTACAGGTAAGACACACTCACCCAGTTACACAAAATGTGATGTGAATGGGACATTTTCCAGTGCCATATCTTTTCTGAACAAATGTTTGTAGTAGTCATGGTCATTAATGGAAAAAGAATGTGTAACCATTAATATTTAGTAACTAATTAAAGTACTAAATATTAGCAGTCACCTCAACCAAATGTCCAAAAAATAATTCCGTTCCCTCCTCCATCAATAGAACATTGTTTTACGGTAAGTGCTGTTTGTTGTGGGTTTTTTTTTTTTTTTTTTTGGAGAAGAGCAGTGGTTTCCTCCATCGTAATCTCTTATAAACACCACTCTTATTATTAGAGGTTTTCATACAGAAGAGTGAACACTGGTGTTGTCAAATGCATGATATGCGTCCGCATCCTTCGCGGTCACCTCAGGGCTCTTTATTGTTTCTTTGAGGATTCTTTGTTGACCTTTTGTAGCATGTCTACTAATAGAGAGTCTTCTACCTGATTTATTTATGCCCAAAGCTCATCTGTGTTCCTCTGAAATCTCTTTTGATCAGGTGTTTACATTTAAACAGTGCAGAATTCTGTGTTGAACATCAGGTACACACTGTTGTGTGGGTTCGTCTTTGACAGGCCAGATCCAACATCCAAGAGCAGGAGCACTTATTATCCCAGAGGTTTACATATAAACATATGGCTGTGTAAAATGTGCTTGATGCTTGTTAAATAAGGCATGAAGATATGGTGACAATAATGGATAATTCACTGACATCCTCTAAAGCAGAGGTCACTAATAAGTGGACCAGACCCAGACACTGTCCTATGCAGGCCTGGACTTACAACTGATTAACTGTGGAGAATTGTTTTAATTTTGGTGGTCCTATTTTTATCGACGCAACTTTTCTAGCCTTTACGGTAGCTTTAGCGGCCTGAAAAACTCTCAGACTAGTCGCTTTTTATAGAGATTTCTCTTGTACTTAAGATCTGTCTGACGTTTTGGTGCTACAAGACTGATGTAGCTAAACAAGTGATGGGTCCTATATCCTGTGTCTAAGTCATCATACACTTGATTCAAACCACTTCATCAAAGTAACCTCATATACACTGACTTACGAAGCTTTCTGAAATGGAGTGAAATACCATTACATGTAAAAACAGACAAACGCCATTCTACCCACCCCAAGAGAGCGAGGCCAGTTGTGCTCTTTTGGACTCCCAGCTATGGATGGCTGTAGCCTTGACCAGGGATCGAACTCACGATCTCCTGATGATGGGGCCAACGCTTAGACTTTTTGATCGTTTTTTTTTTAGTCGTCCTTGCTTGCAGATGTACAGTATGTTGTGCATGGTTGTACATGAAAGGAATAGGGAAACATTTTACATGCAGAGCAGACATTTTAAATTCACAGTCAAGTTTAAGAGCTGCTCATATGTGTGTATGTATTCCTCTCTCTTTTTCTCTGTCAGGCACCAGAGGAATGGGGCGGTGATAGCACGTTGCAGTCAGCCAGAGATCAGCTGGTGGGGTTGGAGGAACACAGAGGATGAATATTTGGTGACCTCCATTGCTAAAGCCTGCCTGCTGGACCCGGGGTCCAGGGCTGCCTACACACCTGCCTGCCGGCCACGTGGAGATGGACCTGACTCCTCTGACAGCGACTTTGGTAAGACACCTACAAGTGATATTTTGCCTTTATTACAGCTTCTGTGCTTTTTAGGAGACTCATTTAGAGTTTTTTCAAAGAAATCTGCAGGATATTGATATCTGCAGTAATGAATTCTGGATTCTGGAATGGTCAGTGCATTGTTCTGAGAACACCAGCAGCTTCTCCTATACATCATTTCTGTCAGTTTTCTTTCATGGTTTTTAGTAGTGGCCAAAATGTAACCCCCTATGTTTTTTTCATTTGACTCCTCTCTCCTTATGCCACTAGATAATTTTGAGAGGAGAATAAAAATAATCTCCTGAAAAATTAATAACTTGTACTTAATAGCTGTTTTGACTGGACATTTCGGTTGAAGGTTGATCTGTTGCGCAGGACTGTATTTGGATCATGTTAATTGTAAACTGTGACTGTTCCATTTTTACTTGGAGAAATCTCCTTTCATTATGAGCACTGCATTCTGATGTTAGAGGCCTGGTGTTGGGGAGATGTGCTCTGTCTCTTTTATGCTGTCCAGTGTTCAGCAAATGAGCAACATGAATAGATGGAAGTCTAAGCCAAGAATCTGCCTGAGTACCATTAGTCCTGGTTATAGCATAGAATCGGCCTCGGTTAATTCTCTAATGGTTCCAGTTCTCTTGGACAATAAAAGCATATAGCCTATTCAGGCAAACATAACCACTTGGTGGAGAGCCATTAGTAATTAGTTGCTGTCTCACACACACATGCAGATAGTCACACACTCTTTTTGGAGCAGAAGATAAATGGTTACCAGTTTGAAGCGGATACAAGACGGCAAAGTAGTAATGGCTCTTTTGTTTTTTGCCATGTTTGCACAATGGTGGCCAAGAATAGTGGGGCGTGTTATGGGAAAGGTCATCTGTGTAGTCTAGCGCTCACACATACGCACAACAGTTGGTCACTTTCTCTTTCACACAATGCATTTTGCAGTTACGGGAATGAGGAAATTAGATGTTGCATAAAGTCACAGCGTGTGTTGATGCCGGATGTCGCCGCTGGTGTTCATACCTTAATTAAAAACAATGGTTTGGAATTTTGGACATACCTGCTCCAGCTAATCACTTTCTTCAGAAGTTCTTGATTGGCTGGATGAGGTGCGTTAGTGTTGGGTAAAGAAAGGGGCAGCATATTGGATGTAGGCTGAAACTAAACTCTCTAGGAAGAGATGGTGACCACTGTTTTAAACTATTCGTGTGGAAAATAGAGTGAAGAGGTTTTGATGTGGACAGTATGCTGTGTCCTGCATGAAGGTGTCAACATGCCTTTTATTGATCAGATCACATTCAAATTTTTCCCAACTGCATGAAAAGCAAAGTGTAAACACCCCCATAACACATTTTCAGATAACAATCGGGTTACTCAAACCACATTCAGAGAAGGTCAAAGACAGATCTTGTGCACATTTTGAAGTATAAACAACATGTTTTCATTATCCATATGCAAAGTGAGCAGAAAAGCTGTTGTCCTAAAGGGGTGTGAAATAAGAGGGTGAACAAAAGCAAAATGGCAGTGAAGTATGTGCTGATGTGCTTTTTATGCTGAAAAAGTACATCTGGATCTGATCTATTCATACTGGGGATGCATTTTAGTGAAAAGTGTATATGGAATACAGCCAAAGTTTATCCAGATACGATCCCGACATACAACATGTGATAACACAAGGTGTAAAGTGTCACAACCATAGAACTGATTCATTTTGTTGCACCTCAGTATATTTAATGTATACATTTAACATGTACAGCATTAAACATTCGAACTTACAACAAAGCATTCATTAAAGTACATTTAAGTTATAAATCACTGTTGTGTTTGGGTACTTAAGTTAAGCATAATTAAGTAAATTGACTGCAGTGGCAATGTGTCTATGTGGTTATGGGGCCAGCTCCTCTGCAGTGGTCATCAGAAAGAGCCTCTATTGATTTTGCTAATGCTCTCTGTCTCTCCTCTCTTTCCGTTCTATTTCTTGTCTCTCTCGCTCTTTCGATCTTTTTGGTTTTTTTTCTCTTTCTCTCTGTCTTTCTATCTTTCTGTCTCTGTCTTCCTTTTCTTTCTCTCTTTTTTCTTTTTTTTTTTTTGTCTCTATCTCTCTCAGACTCGTCCCTGACAGGCGGTCCTGGTCCTGACGCCAGTGCTGCACCACAGAAGCTGCTGATTCTGGACGCACGCTCTTACACTGCTGCAGTGGCCAACCGCGCCAAGGGTGGCGGCTGTGAGTGTGAAGGTAAGTGCCACCCTCTCTCCTCACTACGCTCGCTGTCTTGCCGCAGCCCGGTCAGGGGGCACCTCTCCTGGGTGGAGACGTGTTTGCATGCTGTTGCGCTGTGGACGACCTCCTAGGGCCCTATGATTCATTAACTGTCAGGCCGGTATGACTCTGCATGTGATACAAGTAAACACAGTGGTTTCACTTTAGCAGTTATAATTTTAGCACAAGTACAACATTTGGACTATTTTTTTCAGTATTTAGTGTGCCCACTCTTTGCCTGTGTTACTGCTTCCATTCTTTTCAGGACATTTGTTTTTTGTGACCTGAATTCAACAAATGAGGGATGGTCTCTGATGTTACTGGATGTAGTATTATTATTATTATTATTATTATTTTTATTTTTATATTTTTGGCCAGAAAAGTTTGTTTCTCTTTTCAAATGTAGAAATCTCCCCAAAATGATTTACCAAAATAATCAAATCATGGTGAGAGATTTCCTAAACAGTTGTAGTCTAATTGAATTGCTGTTGGATCACACATTCACAAATCCTCTTAGTGATTTTGAACATTGCTTATAATTGTATCCATCTTTCTGTCTGTAGAATACTATCCAAACTGTGAGGTTATGTTCATGGGCATGGCTAACATCCACTCCATCAGGAACAGTTTCCAGTCTCTGAGAGCAGTTTGCAGTCAGATTCCTGATCCTGGCAAGTGAGTGTGCAATACTAACCAATGATCTTTACACTAACTTCTGTCACACATGCTCTCAGGCATATTACATCTTTAAGGCTTATCATTCAGTAACTACATGGAAAATGCTGAAGAATTAATGACTGAAATATAGAGATGAGGAATGTAAGTGTGGACCCATCTCCAGCTCCTGGCCTTTTGAGGGATTCATTGGTCTCTCCCTTCTGTTATCCTCATTTCTGATTACACATTGTTTAGCCCTTGTGTGGTGTTCGTGTTTTTGTTACTCAGTGGTCTGGTGGTCCCACCGCATGATTTTTTTCTTTTCCCCCCATTCAATACAGCCATAACAACTTGTGTGAAAATACCAGATGTTTAAAATATCACTAGTGTACAGTGTAGGGTTCTCCTTTAGCAGCTGTAGCCAGTTAGCTGCCTGTCCATGTTGTCAGTCCTCACGCACACACATGCGCGCACGCGCACACACACACACACACACACACACACAAACAGCAGGCCATGTAAGAGAACAGAGTGAAGGGACTCAGCACCTCCACAAGCTTACTCTCTGCGGGCTCACCCTAACATCACATATGTAATATAAATGTGTAGGGGGTGAACAGTGTGAAGTCACTGAATGTTATTTTATATGTTCTTCACAGAAAATGAGCAAAGACCAAGGAATCTGAGGTTGAAATAATACATCACATATTTTTTTTCCTTTGGTAAACATTGAAAATGGGTTCCACAGACCTGAACACCATACAAGGGTTAAGAAACCAAAGTCGTTGGACTACTTTAATGAATGGTAATACAACTGTTGATTTCAAGGTCTTGTCATCAGTTTGTTTTTTTTCATCCCTATTAGCCCCTTACACAACCACATTTGGACCAAACACATTTGGTTTCTGTTTTGGACTTGGTGTTAATGATATCACATGTCCAGTGACAAGCTATATGTAGAGTGAGCTCTATGTACAGAGTTGATTCTGCATTGCTTTCCTGGTTTAAAATAGACCCACACTGGCATGGTTCAGAAGTAACTGGGTCAAACTAAATTGAGCACAGGGACTGTGATGTG
Source organism: Pygocentrus nattereri (assembly GCF_015220715.1). Lineage (NCBI taxonomy): Eukaryota > Metazoa > Chordata > Actinopteri > Characiformes > Serrasalmidae > Pygocentrus > Pygocentrus nattereri. The sequence goes on from NC_051233.1 coordinate 11,026,390, forward strand.
TCACCATTATGTGTCTCCATTATATAATCTTTCATTTTGGACTATTGTTGGGGTAGATCCATGTAACTGGGTGAAAAAGTCATGTATACATAGTATATCTAATTCTTCATAGCATACCATCATATATATTAAATTCCTACTTTACATTATTTGTTATTAAATGTGCATTTCTAAAGTCTAAATATATTGAAATTAATACAGTATAACTATACACTGCCTTAACTGATTTGGATCAGTCCTAATATTTAATGTCACTTACTTTACTCAGCTGGCTGTCTGCACTGGAGAGCACTCGTTGGCTGCAGCACCTATCTGTCATGCTGAAAGCAGCCACTTTGGTGTCTTCTGCGGTGGAGAGGGAGGGGCGTCCAGTGCTGGTCCATTGTTCTGATGGGTGGGACCGTACCCCACAGATTGTGGCTCTTGCCAAGATCCTGCTGGACCCATACTACAGAACGATTGAGGTGAGGGAACTGCAAGAGGAAACAAGAGTTATGGGGATAATTCCCATCACACAGACAGTCATCTTTTTCCAAGCATGTTTATTTCAAGTTTGGGGAAGGCATCCAAACATGAGCGAAAAGGTTAGATGAGCAGTTCCCAATCTGGCCCTCAGGGCCCCCCAAATTGTCCTTATTTTTGCTCCATTTTAATTAAACACATAAAGAAGAAAGTAAAATATGGACTGTCTGGGGCCTTAAGACCAGGCTTGAAACAGCTGGGCCTGATGAATGGTAAACTTTTGAAATACAAACTTTATACAATACCACTGACCTTCTCATTGTTTTTTACTGACCCCTGATTTACCGTGCCTCACTAAGTCTTTTTCACACTTGCTTTTGTTTGGTTCTGTTTCCATAGGGTTTCCAGGTGTTAGTCGAGACAGAGTGGCTGGATTTTGGCCACAAGTTTGCAGACCGCTGTGGCCACGGGGAGAATGCAGAGGATGTTAACGAGCAGTGTCCAGTCTTCCTGCAGTGGCTGGACTGCGTTCATCAGCTCCTTAAGCAGTTCCCCTGCCTGTTTGAATTCACTGAGGCCTTTCTGGTGTGTGGCCCACCCATCCATTAATGTATCTGTTTATTAATTTCATTCATCTTCCCACCCATCTGCTGTATGTTCTCATCATTATCCTTCTGTCCATTCATTTGGTGTCTCATGTTAGCATCATTCGACAACCCAGATTCATCAGTGCTTCATTCATTTATTCATTCGTTCTGTTACTTGATCATTGTTAATCAGTCCATATAGTATCACCTTGAAATGGTAAATCTTTGTAGCTGTTATAAAGGGTCTGATGCATATACATTTTTGTATTAATCCATCTGTATGCCGAAATGATCTAATGTAGTCATTGCTTTTGTGCAGGTGAAGCTAGTGCAGCACACATACTCATGTCTGTACGGAACGTTCCTGTGTAATAATGCTCGCGAGCGAGAAGCTCGAAATGTCTACAAGCGGACCTGCTCCGTCTGGTCCCTGCTCCGCAGTGGCAACAAGAACTTCCAGAATTTTCTCTACATCCCCTGCCATGATATGGTAAGTTTGAAAAATGCACAAACTTAAAACTTTAATTGAATCGGTTACATTCTCATCTTCTCATTTTCAACACATAGAATTATCTATCTGTCTATTTTGCTTTGAATGCTACTATAGTGCTATTTCAGAAAAGCTAAAGCTCCATACTTCTGTGCCAGCAGGATAATTCCTGAGTCTCTGCTTGGAATGTTAATTAAATTTTTGGGGGCTCAAAAAACATGTCATGCAGTCAGAAAGCTCATCGAGTTCATGAGTCTAGTAGTGGCCCACATTTTTACTTTGCAGTTTGACTGACAGAAGGCTAACTATTAGTAGAGAAATGTTTATTAATGTTGATCTCTTTTGGCATCAGTTAGACCTCACAGAAAAGAATGTAACTGTGTTATTAAAAGGTGGCCTCTCATGACCATTAACCTCTATGGCAGGTTCTGCAGCCAGTGTGTCACACGCGAGCCCTGCAGTTGTGGACTGCTGTTTACCTGCCCACCTCATCCCCTTGCACAGCAGCTGAAGATGCCATGGAAATCTACATAAGCCCCTCCTCCCAGGGGGAGGAGCTCACATCTCGCTCACTTGATAGGTCAGTATGCCTGCCATTCCTGTTAAGTGTGTTTGAAGAACTTTCCATTTTTAATGATTTTGGTGGGGTTTGTTTGGCTTCTAAAGTGAGTTATGAAACAAAAATTAATATTCATGTGAATATTGCCTATATGAGGATAATTCTTTATTTAAAAAATGTTTCCCAAAAAATGCATACTATGTCCAACATTTTACAACAAAATGGTCACCAAAATCTGGGGGGATATTGATGAAAAATCATAATGTTCTTTTAGTTCAGGGTGATCCACCTCAACCAAAAGGTTTTCATTCTAATTAAACAAGAGCATGCCTGACTGTGTTGACTCAAGTAATCTGTTTTCAAATCAGATGCTCTCCTGTTTGATTACAATGAAAACCTCTTTTGTAAGCAAGGTTAGGCACCCTTGCTTTAGCTTTTTGAAAAAGTAATTATCTGAGGATTGTCTGCCCTTTTGTGGACACCTAATGTAGTGCAATCAAAAAGGTTTAAGAACTTTTTTTTCTCCCCTTCACACAGGCTTCCTAAGACACGATCAATGGACAATTTGGTGTCCGCTTGTGAAAATGGAGTGGCCCTGACTCGGACCTCCAGCGACCCAAACCTCAACAAGCACTGCCAGGAGGGACGGCCACCTCTGGAGCCGATGACTGGCCAGGGAATCGGTTTAACGGACAGCCCGGAGGACACCTCTGACACTGGACTGGGCAGCGAGGACCAGGAGGTGGAGATCTGTGAAGAGACCCCGCCCTCAGCATCTCCTGAGCCTAGTGAAGATGGCTGCATGGACGTGAGCGTGGAGCCTTGTTTGACCACACAGCCTTTGCCGTCCTTGTCACACCCCGTAACGTTAGACCAGGCTCCTCCCACACCGCAAGTCCTGCCAAATTTACACCAAGCCCTGCCTCAGACCACCAGTCCTCCCACCCCACCTTCACCACAGGAAGAGCATGCCAGGACTGCTAATGCCACTCTCTCAATTGCTACTACAGCAGATCTACTTGGTGCTCAAGTGTGTAATGGCACTGAGATGCTGGAGTGCACCAGCGAGCCGCTTAGCTTCCCCTCACCTAGTGCTGTTGAGCTTTTGGCCATCAAACAGCTCCCCTCTCTTGCCTCGTTGGAGGATTCTACAGAGACACTGACAGAGCAGGGTCCCACCCAGCCCGAGCTGCAACCTGCACAGAAAGTCAGTACAGGCAAGGCCCAGGTACAAATTGATGAAAAGAGGACTCAGAATGGTAAAAGCACTGAGCTCATCCCATTAAAGGCCACAGCGCCCCCTGCTGACTATACACGTGCAGCACGGCGTCTGATCTCACAAAGCCAGCTGACAGACCTCTCTCTGCTGGGTTCACACTGGGACAGTATGCAGGGCTTGGTCCAGTCAGCCTGCGGAGGGACCCTCCAGCAAAGTGGCATCCATGGCCGCCGCCTGGCTAACAAGCTTCTCCGAGTCCAGGGAGTGAGTTCCAGCAGCAGTCAGTGCTGTCCCCCTCGGTCTCCTGGCAGTCCTGTCCAGTCTGGCTGGATCTCTGCTGTTAAAACCACCAGCTATACCGCGCTCTATGCTTCCTCATCGTCAGCTTTGGGACCCTCCTTCCGTCAGATCCTGCCGGCAGCCCACATTTCACCTTCTTTGGGCGGATCGCCAGGACCGTTTCAGGCTCCCACATACCTCGATGACGACGGTCTCCCCGTGGCAGTGGATGCCGTTCAGCAGCGTCTGCGCCAAATTGAGGCCAGCTATAAACAGGAAGTGGAGGTGCTACGGCGGCAGGTCAAGCAGCTGCAGATGAAGCTGGAGAGCAAGCAGTACTGCTCGCCCCCATCTGAACCTGATGTTGATTATGAGGACGACATTGTGAGTTTCTTTAAGTTCACTCATGACTATGAAATTTACAATGACTACACAGGCATTTTAATAACTTTTTACTGTTCGAATCTCAGTTTCTAAACAAATAATTATTCAATTGTCCAAGTAAAAAAATATTTCATATTGTTGCGATTTGCTTATAATGTGGAGCCAGCATAAGAAGTGACCAGTACTTTGGTTGAGTAGTGATTTATCTTGGTATTTTTGGCAGATAAGATTAAACATACTACCAGTTGATCTAAAGAATAATAACATGCACAATTTACACTACACACATTTGTTATATTTTTGTTTGATATATTTCCATATATAGTTGCACTTAGATGCTGCCATTTCACATTTAATGTGAGATGCCACGTTTGATGGTGTCAGAAAATGTACTTAAAATTTTCAGTTTTTATTCCAAACCACGCATGCCTTTTCAAATACTTGGCTAAACATATTACTTTAAGTTTGGTTGTTCATGTTTTAATTACCCCACCTATCCAAAATACTAAGCTCCAATGTTTACTTGTATTAATACTATGTGTGTATTCATAGCAATAAGCTGTTTACATCAGATAGTTTCTACTTCTAATCTGTTATGTATTAAACTGTCCTGTCTGCTTGTCACAGACTTGTCTGCGAGAATCAGACGACAGTGACAAAGAGGACTCTCTGTCGGACCACAGCGAGGACCGTCTCAGTGAGGGCAGCTGGGACCGTGTGGAGAGGAAGGATACCGAGGTCAGCCTCCCTCATAGCCTGCTGCAGGTTTCTGCCTTTCTGCTTTTAGTATGGCACTGATCTGAGACCAGCTGTCTTTACTCTAATACAACTCTAAACTGTTAAGAGAGATCTCAAAACTGACCTCAGATCAGCGGCTGCTTGTTTCTGAAAGCTGCTCATACTTGCCACCCCAGGCCGCCTTTTACCGGTTTCACAAGTAAGATCTGAGCCTGGATGTTAAGGACATTCTCTTTTTCACCCTCTTCTAGGTTACTAGATGGGTACCAGACCACATGGCCTCGCACTGCTTCAACTGTGACTGTGAGTTCTGGATTGCCAAGAGACGCCATCACTGCAGGTGAGAGGTGCTAAACAGAAAGTGCGTTAACAAATGATTCACATGATGATCGGTTCATATTCGTCATTATACAAATAAGACACATTGTTAATAGCTGTTTTCCTGATTCTATACATAAACATTGATTTTAATAATATTCAGTAAAGTACGTGCTGATTTATGTTTTTAAAAATGAAAAATAGAGGAAAAAACTCAGATTTCAATCACTGTTATAAGATCAGATATTTGCACTGCTATATACTGATGCATCCTGGGTTATTATCGTTGGTTATGATGATAAAGAAGTTAAAACAGAAGGTTTAAAAACACAACTTAAAAGATGTTTAAGGGCCATAAAACGAATGAAAACAAAATACTTTTACTTAGCATAGCTTGGCATAGTGTTCTTTTGAGCTAATTTAGCACTGCAAAACTCGAGCTCCACCCTAGTTTAAAATATTTACCATACTTAAAACTAAAACTGAAACTTGGTAGCAGTTTTGATTTATAAAAAAACAAAAAACTCAAACCATTGATGTGCTCTAGTGATTAACTGAAACAAACTGAAATTGAAAACTAAAAAAATCAAATGAGAAAACTTTGAAAATGAAATAACGCTGGATGTGTGACTTTCCTTGTGCATCCACAGGAACTGTGGGAATGTGTTCTGTAAAGACTGCTGCCACTTGAAGCTGCCCATTCCGGATCAGCAGCTCTACGACCCGGTGCTGGTGTGTAACTCCTGCTACGACTTGCTGCTGGAAAGTCGCACACGTGAGCTCCGCTCGCAGCAGCTCAAGAAACCCATCGCGACAGCCTCCAGCTGAGCGTGCCAGTCACATCTAGTCACACTGTGGGCTGCATAGGTGCCCTTAGAGGTGCCTGATGTTTTTGGCAGAGGTGCCCCCTGCCCACACTGCTTTGTGAGGGAGAGGATGATGAGGACTCATGGGGGTCGTTATGAGCTGAAGTGCTGGGACAAAGGGGCAAAGACTGGACAGACAGGCGGAAGAAGGCAGTCCAGAAGAGAGAGAGGTGTTGTGAGGTTTTTAATCTCGTGTAGGTGAACTGACAGATCTCTCTGGTTGAGGAGAACTGTTGGCTACAGCCTGCCAGCGTCCTGCTGGCTAACGGCATCAGTCCACCAGGGGGCGGCATAGCTTAACTAAAATGTCCAACATTTGAGACTGAAAGGGCCTGTTTCATCTCAAAACCTGTTCACCTCACCAAACCTGTTACCCTATTGAGACCTGTGCATCATGGTTACACAGATTTAGCCCTTTGGAGCTTATGTACACACAAATATACGAACGCCTCACACCTCAAAGGACAATCTCTTGCCTGCCCTTGAAGCCGGTGACTCCGAAGCCTTGTACTCATCCTACCTGAGGCTTACTGTTTAAAGAAATTGAAAACAAAAGAAATTGCTGCTGCTACAGTATTTAAAAGAATTTAATTTTGTATCCTTACTTTTGTGCACTATAAGCTGTTGTAAATTTGGAGGGAAATTGAGACCAAACCCAAGCAAAAGGGAGAGAAACCTGCGGTTTGTTTACTCGCTGTGGTCTGTTCTGGTGGGCTGTGCCTGTGCTAAGCTTGAATGTAGTGGGTTTTTTTTTTTTTTTTTTTTTTTTAAATAGTGTTTTGTATGTTTGTGGGAGTTACTAAAAAGACATGTTGCCATTTGACACTGATCTGAGGCCAGTTCAGTCTGTTCACTAAAAGTGATTAAAGTGAGGGCTTGGTTAGGAGGAGCTTGTCTTAGATCAGCGCAGAAGCGTTTCTCTGTGAGTGAGAGAGCAGTAATCATCACCATACACATGCATCTGGTGGGTCGCGTGCTTGTCCCTTTCTGCTCTGTGTTTCAAAGACAAAAAAAAAAAGTTATGCACCACATTTTTCTGGACACTAAGTGAAACCGTAGCAATGTTGTACTGTTCCTCCTAATCAACGAATGACTAAAATATACGGTAATAGAAAGTTGCACGTTAAAACGAGAGCCATTTCATTGTTTGGACATGGTTAATGTTTTATTTTGTATTTGTCTCTCATTTTGAACATTTCACAATAGCATTATGTACTCAAAACCATGATTTTTTTTTTTTTTTGCTTTTATTTCTTTTTCTATCAGAAATGGTTCCTTGAGGTTGCTGTATGTTTATTGTTTAATGTTCCTTGAAATAATAGTGCCATTTATTTTTCTTTTTGTATGATTTTTTTTGGCCTTCTTTTCTCATAGAATACACCATGTTACTTATCAGTAACAATCTAACACATTCAGAGGTACAAATAGTTAGCTAGCTAATGAGTATTTTCCTGAGCTTCCGGTCAGGTTCTGCAATGTCTAATGGCTTAGTTTTCTTTCAAATGGATGATGATGATAATGAAGGAACATTTTTGATTTAGAACATTAAAATAATGAACCCAGAAATGTAATATATAGTTATCTGTACTAGTGGCTAAAACTTGTCACTTAGTGAATAATTGTTGTAAAGAAATGCACTGTTCAAGTCAAATCCCATGGGTTAAATAAAAAAAGAGATGTCTATGAGAGCTGCACAGCGATGTTGTTGATTTTTTTTTTTTTTTTTTTTTTTTTTTATAACAAAATAAAAATTAAAAAAATTTTATTTATTCAATATAACTGGTAGAATACTTGATTGCTAGTAACATTCAATAGTCGCAGGCCTAAAACAAGTTAGCTTTAAGAAAAGGGCATAACTGTGTTTATTGTGGGGGGAAAATTTGTTGGACTATATCATGTTCATCATGATTGTTTGGGGGGGGGCATGAAAAAGAATTTGCCTTAAAATTTTAAAAATATGTTGGAAGGAACTTCCGAGCTCCTCCCAAGGGTTGTTGTGTGCACATACTCTGTCCTGACACCTGTTACATCCAACAGCTCTTCTGAAATCAAAGGGTTTTAACAGGACATTTGTCCACCCTTTGCTGATATAACAACCTCTACTGTAATATGGGGTCACCAGTTTCATCTACGAAGATAAAACTTGGCTGTGTAGCCAAGCGAGCTCAGAGCTCGATGTGAGGAAGGTGTAATAGGATGTCGTTCCCTTGGTTTGAAAATCAAAAAAGACAAAGTCTTGCCTTTTTAAAACTACCACCTTGTCCCACCCTCATCCATTCCTTCTGGATGAATGTCCTTGTAAGCGAGTCAGACGTTTACTGTTTATATTTCACAGTTCGCAGTACTTTATTAGTCCCAAAAAGGGCAATTCTTTTGCAGCCTTCTCATCCATACTCACGACTATACATATATATATACACACACACACACACACACACACACACACACACACACACACACACACACACATAAAATGTGTATTATTATTTTGTAAAAAATACTGATATTTGTCAGTGGCTCCCAAACTGGCCATTAATACTGTATTAAAACGGCCAATTATTGCTGTTATACTGATTAGAATCGTAGAGAGCTTATACAAATAGGCTCTCGAGATGAGGGACATCTGAAGCATCTTTCTTTTAACCTGTGCTAAAACGTGATTGTAACTACAGTTTTTGACTCATTGGAAAATATTTGAGTCTCCTGCATTATGTAAGTAGTGTGCACCTGATATTTGCTCATGTCATTAAACATGTATGATTGCGTCAGAATGAGGAGGCATGTTACTAACAAACAGAGCAAAAATGGTTTTGGCAACTGTAATATAGCGTGTTACAGAGGCTACTCAAGCAGTCCACTATAGTCATGGTAGCCAACAGGCCTGAGAACAATGTAAACAGACAGTCTAGCCTTCATGGGGCAGCATTTTTCATGCCATGCTGTCATGCCTTAAACAAATATTTAACCATAGTAAAAAAGAATGGGACGTGCTATCAACATCATTTAAATAAACACACCTGTGCCATTTGCACAGAACTTACAAAAAGTCTCAGACAGTTTAGGATTACTGACCAGGCTGCAATGTAACCAGAGTCCCCCCTCCAAGTCATTTTGTGTTTCTTTTGGTTCATTCTTCATGAAATTTACATACATTGTAAAGGGAAACAGGCAATTTCAATATGTCAAAAACAGAAAAATGTCAGGCATAACATTGTGACCACTTCCTTGGTACTGCTGTGTGTGAACCACTCATACGAGCACAACACACACACCACCACCACATCAGTGTTACTGCAGTGCTGAGAATGATCCACTACCCCAATAGTACCTGTTCTGAGAGGCTCTATGGGAGTCCAGACCACTGAAGAATAAGGTAAAAGGGGCTAACAAAGTATGCAGAGAAACAGACGGACTACAGTCTGTAATTGTAGAATTACAAATGGGCAATGAGCGTAGAAACAAGGAGGTGGTCATAATGTTATGGCTGATCAGCATATACACTATATTTCCAAAAGTATTTAGTCACCCATCCAAATCATTGAATTCAGGTGTTCCAATCACTTCCATGGCCACAGGTGTGTAAAACCAAGCCCCTAGGCCTGCAGACTGCTTCTACAAACATTACTGAAAGAATGGGTCGCTCTCAGGAGCATGGTACCATGATAGGATGCCACCTGTGCAACAAGTCCAGTGATGAAATTTCCCCACTTCATGGAATGGGTTTCCCTGGCCGAGCAGCTGCATCCAAGCCTTACAAGCCAAGCGCCGCCACTGGACTCTAGAGAGTGGAGACGTGTTCTCTGGAGTGACGAATCACGCTTCTCTGTCTGGCAATCCGATGGATGAGTCTGGGTTTGGTGGTTGCCAGGAGAACAGTAATTGTCTGATTGCATTGTGCCAAGTGTAAAGTTTGGTGGAGGGGGGATTATGGTGTGGGGTTGTTTTTCAGGAGTTGGGCTCGGCCCCTTAGTTCCAGTGAAAGGAACTCAATGTTTTAGCAGACCAAGAGATTGTGGACAATTTCATGCTTCCAGCTTTGTGGGAACAGTTTGGGGATGGCCCCTTCCTGTTCCAACATGAGTGTCTGACCTTGCAAATGTGCTTCTAGAAGAATGGTCAAAAATTCACATAAACACCCTTGTGGAAAGCCTTCCCAGAAGAGTTGAAGCTGTTATAGCTGCAAAGGGTGGGCCGACATCATATTAAACCTATGGATTAAGAATGGGATGTCACTCAATTTCATATGCGTGTGAATACTTTTGGTAATATAGTGTGTGTGTGTGTCCTGAAGACCAAAAAAAGTTCATTCTTTTTTTTGTTTTTGCATGTTTTCTTAGATTCAGTGATTAAAAATCTTTAATCTTTAAAAAATGTTTTTAAGAGTTACAAGGGCTAAATGGCACCCCAATCATAGAATCACCTGTCTGTTCTCAGGCCCCTCCAGTACTGTTTTTGATGTAGCGTTTTGAGGGTTTTTGTCTTGCTTTCAGGCCTGTCTTAATTAATTATCCATCCATCCATTTTCTAAGCCGCTTCTCCGTCAGGGTCGCGGGGGGTGCTGGAGCCTGGAGAACCCGGAGGAAACCGACACAGACACGGGGAGAACATGCAAACTCCACACAGAGAGGACTCCGGTCACCCAGCCGGGGAATCGAACCCAGGCCCTCCTTGCTGTGAGGCGACAGCGCTACCCACCACGCCACCGTGCCGCCCTTAATTAATTATCTGACTGGAAAACATTAAAGCAATCTGGCAAACCTGCTTGCGGAAGGTGTCTGGTACCGAGACTAGCATTTAACTAACAGCTATACCGGTAGAACTACAAAGTCATTGTGTCTTATTTTCGTTTCTTTGTCTTTTGTTTCACTCTGATTTCCTGAATTCACAGAGCCACTGGCCCCTGAGATTACATTCTGCACTTGAGACTCATTGTTTGCTCTTTCTTTCCTAGGCACCAGTCAAAAGATCAAAGGAAGATGGATGCATGAACAACACGTGATAAATGGATTATGGATGAATGGCCAGTTTCTTGTAATAAGGTTAAAGACATGCCTGTTTGTAGAGGCTATCAAAGGTTTTGCGGTTCATGGCACAAGTTCAAGTGTGCGCTATGGCCTATTTTTAAAAAGACAGTGGGATTTTGGAATTTCTCTTCCAATATCACCATAGACCCTTTCACTGCCACTTTAACTAGACAAGAGCAGGGAAAGTGAGAGTAACAAGAGCTTAAAAGACAACTGGTTTTCATGCAGTAGATGAAAATTGAGAAGCAGTGTCAGGGTGAAGAGCACTTCATGTGCTTTGAATGGGAACATGAAATCTTACCATGTGTATGGCTTGATAAATCAAGGACCAGCAAAATCAATGGGCTTCTATGGAAAAATTAAAGAAAGTTTTGTATTTCTGAGAGTCTGTGTAACATGATTTTCATCGGCAGCTCAGAGTGTTTGTTGCTAGTTCCACAACACTTGATGATCTCCATAATTGCACTGAAGGAGCCGTGAGTGCAGTGACACCCGACATGCTCAATTGAGTATGGGATGAATTTGACTATGGTGTTGATATTGTCTGTACAGCTGGAGGAGGTTCATACTGAGCACTTGTAAAATGACATAATACACTTCATGCTCAATTAAACCATATACAATTTACTGCATTGTTCTGTAATGATTTACAAGTGAAATAAAGCATTTTGAATTAATCTGCATAATGAAACATAATTACACTCTCTTTTAATGAGTGATTGCAACACATTATAAATTAGATTACGTCTAATTCTCCTGTCCCTGCCCCCAAAATGTCTGTGCATTGGTATGTAAATTTATATGGGTTCCATTTGATGTTTAGTAATGATTTTACAATGGACTGTATGCCTTTTAAAATATTTTCATTGTTTTGTTAAAAAAAAAACCTATAGACAATACTATGGATTGTCTTAGACCATCTTATATCCTCCAACATTTAAAAGACTGATTACTATTATTATTATTCAATTTAAAATCTAATTTAAAAGCCAAAAGCCTGTAGAAGGAACAGCCACCAGTTGAATTGCTTTTAACTTTAAAAAACATAAACTGGCTGCCTTAAAATAGTACGTTAACAGAGGAGCGATCTTTGTTTCACGTTCAGTTAACATCTTCTTAAATGTTTATTTTTTCTTAACTTCATTCTTAAGAAAAGAGTTACGAGAAATTATTGTTCTTCAAATAACTTAAGAAATCTATTTTCTTTTCTTAACTATTAAGAATAATTCTAAGAATAAGTGGTATTCTTGAAAATGTTATGTTCTAAATGTTTTCTTAACCTTACGACAGCCTCACGCTTGTCTTAGGCTGTAAGAGTAGACGAGGTCAGCAATTTCTTATGGCCACTGGCCCTGCCCATCCTCATCCGTCAACACACTGATCATACTAACCAATTAAGATTTTTTTGCTGTTGCCTGTTTCCTCCACCATCACCTCTAGTTTGATGTTTTTCCCCCATTTGCTGTCCTCTGAGTGGATTAAGGTAAATAAAGGGAAAAACAATTAGTACTAAATTAATTTATGGTACATGGTAAAATGCGTCATAGCGTACATGAGAAAACAATGAAGATTTTCTTATGAAAAGAGATTTTCTTCAGAATATCTTAAAGTAATTAAGTAACTTCAGGACTTCTTAATTTGTTTTTTGAGAATTGAATTTAAGAACTTTCTTATGAATTTCTTAGTTTGTCTTAAGAACCTTCACAAGTTTTTTCTAAAGAAAGCTTTCATGAATCCAGTTACTAACTTTTTAAGTTAAAACAGTGAATCATTTTTACAGTGTAGTGCCAGTGTTCATGGTGTATATACATAACAGAAGCAGAGGGCCAGATCAGGTTCTTTAGGAAACATCTCAATGCATCACAAAATCTCTTTGTGTATGATTCAAAATTACAGTATATGTATGACCGGAGAAAGCATTTACCCAGCGGTGGGCACAGGAGCAGTGACTGTTTCAGTAGTTACTGTTTCAGTAGTGACTGTTTCAGTAGTGACTGGTTTAGTAGTGACTGTTTCAGTAGTGACTGTTTCAGTAGTTACTGTTTTAGTAGTGACTGTTTCAGTAGCTACTGTTTCAGTAGTGACTGTTTTAGTAGTGAATGTTTCAGTAGTTACAGTTTCAGTAGTTACTGTTTCAGTAGGGACTGTTTCAGTAGTGACTGTTTTAGTAGTGACTGTTTCAGTAGTTACTGTTTCAGTAGGGACTGTTTCAGTAGTTACTGTTTCATTAGTAACTGTTTCAGTAGTTACTGTTTCAGCAGTTACTGTTTCAGTACTGACAATTTAGGGTCATTTTGAGCAGAACAATTTAAAATCGCTAGCCTGCAAATGACTAGCAAACAATGTAACACAGAGACTGCAGTCTAAATTCCTGCTATAAAATAAAGGGGTGTGGCTAAAAGAAGCCTATGGACGAAGGCCCAAACCCATTTCACCCCTTACCACTTAGCCCTTACACTGTTAGAGATAAAGGTGCTGTGCAGGTACGTTTTTCATTCATCAGGGTACAAACTATGTAAATGTTCCCTCAAAGGTACAACAGTGATTTTAAGGTTCAATTGTGTGCCCTAAGTAACTTTTTCCCAGAGAAAAGTACATATTTGTACCTTTTCATAACCTGATGTTTTAAAACAGAACACTGAAATAAAAAGCCTGGAGAGGAGACAGGGCATGGAGTCAATACAACTTAAGAAATATCATTTTAATGGAATATGGTACTATTATGTTCCCTGACTAAAGGTGCTGAGGTGTACCCTTGAGTGTACCACCCCAGTGACCAGAGGGGTACTGCCCCACTCTTCTGTTTCGTGTGTTCACGCCTAGGGGTGGGGTGTCCCAATTCTTGTTGAGATAGAGGGGTAGGGTGAAGTGATGGGGTACATGGCCCTCTAAAAAGAAACAGAGTGTTTTGAGAAAAAAAAGAAAAAAACTGTAAGATGGCTGAACTAAAGAAACCCACAAATGTGAATATTTTCTCCAATAAAAAATATGATAATCATTGTATTATCTTATTTCATGTGGCTTCAATGTATTATGGTCCTTTTCTTCATAACAATCATAAAAATCACCAGCAGTTTGCTGATGCCTTGGCAGCTAGCTAAATTCACTGCAGCAGTTACATTCTGGCAACTCAGGCATCACAACTGCGGCACCATTTAAGGTGGAAATGTAAATGTAAACAAGAAGCTGGCGAATGTCTTCAGCTTCATATGACTGAAGAATTAGGGGTGGGTGATAATAAATAATCACACCCCCCTCTTTGTGAAGGCATATGATGCCCTAAATGTAACTAAAGCCCAGCAGCGAGGAGCTGAACGTCACCCTCCTCTGCTATCACTCCAGACTGGAAGGGTCACCTCCAGAGCCCCGCTAGCCACCAGCCTGTCCCATTCCGTAGGGGAAGATTTCAATCAGTACCCCTTCTAACTTGACACTTGAAAACAAGGGGTAGGAGTAAAAATAAGAAACGGGATTGGGCCTAAAACTCTGTGTTTCCATAGTGACACAACATGGGACAACAATTTTTAGCTTTTCTATTCAGAATTAAACTTATGTTAAATCTCAGTCTTTCATTTTAAGGCAAGTAAAAAGATCTAAAAAAAAAGGATTTATTTTGCTAGTTGAGATTTAGGAGTTCGGGTTTGGGACAGGCACCTCCCGCTATACAGTACCCAATAAATAATGATTTTTTACATATTGGACTATATTCCATGTATATATCCACAGTCTGAACATATATTTTGTTACTGTGGGGCAGCAGATTCAACTAGTACGGTGAAATGGACCGTAGAGACGAGTCATGTCCAGTGAAAGAGAGCAGAGCCTGTACGAGGCTATTATTTTCCACAAATTCAGTCTAAAACAGGCGCGTGTCTGTTACAGTGTTGACACACGCGGTCACCCTGTTCGTCCTCCTCCTCCTCCTCCTCCTCCAGCAGCTCCATCTCGCCAGGCGCCAGATGTCCGGGCAGTTGAACGTGTACACGATGGGGTTCCCGATGGAGTTGAGCACGAGGAAGGCGTACGCCACGTTCTTGAAAACGATCACGCTGGTCTTCAGCTTCTCGGGGCACGAGTTGTGGGACGCGTCCCACAGCACTCCGGCCAGGAAGGGCGTGTAGGCCACCAGGGCCAAGCCCCAGATGATCCACGCAGTCCTGGTCACGCGCGTCTCGGCGCGCGCGCTGCTAGCGCTGCTGGAGTTCAGCTCCCTCAGCTTCACGATCACGGCCACGTAGGTCACCGAGAGAACCGCGAAGACCACGATGGTGTTGGGGACCACCACAAAGAGCAGGTAGTTGATGCACAGCGGGCCGTAGAGCGTCGAAGCGACTCCACTGTCCGCGCAGTTCCAGCCGAAGAGGGGCAAACTGCCCACGAGCACCGCCAGCGTCCAGCACAGGCCTAACACCTTCAGAACCCTGCTCTTCAGCTGGACGCGCCGCTTGCACACGCCGCGCACCGCCAGGTGGCGCTCCACGCCGATGGCCAGCACGCCGTAAGTGCCCGACAGGACGCCTGTGGTCAGCAGCGCGTAAAGGGGCAGCGGCACGTCCGTGGCGATCACCGAGTTGGCGGGGTTCAGTGCCGTGCGCACACTCACGTACACCGACGTGGAGCTCGTGAGGGCGTCCGAGAGCGCGAGGCTGCACAGCAGCGCGGTGAAGGGCCCGCGGTAAGGGCGCTCGCGCGTCAGCACCAGCGCCACGGCCGCCGCGTTCAGGAGCAGCGAGAGCAGACTGGCGGCGCTCACGAGCTCCTCCAGCACCACGATGGCGCCCAGACTGCGCACGGTGCCGTTCGAGCTGAGCTGCTCCGCGCAGTCCATCGCGGGCGAGAGAAGGTCAGAGATGGCCGGACGAAGCCGAGCACTGGGGGTTTTGGTGCAGCTAAACAAACAAAACCAAAAAATGGCATGCAGTCACGCGCTCTCACCAAATATTTAACCGCGATAAGGACGGGCGCGCGCCTGTGTTGCCTGTAGCGTGACGGAAGAACTGAATGCCAAAAACGGTTTTGTACACCTGGACCATCTGCGCACAACTTCACAACCACCCCACCGCCCCACCACCCCCAGCGCTTAGTCACCGTTAACAGTCCACAGTGCCGAATTACCACCGACAGTACTGAATGAGCATATCACAGTGCTGAAAGAACATATCACAGTGCTGAATTACCACCGACAGTACTGAATGAACATATCACAGTGCTGAATGAAGATATCACAGTGCTGAATGAACATATCACAGTACTGAAAGAACATATCACAGTGCTCAATTACCACAGACAGTACTGAATGAACATATCACAGTGCTGAAAGAACATATCACAGTGCTGAAAGAACATATCACAGTGCTGAATTACCACCGACAGTACTGAATGAACATATCACAGTGCTGAATGAAGATATCACAGTGCTGAATGAACATATCACAGTACTGAAAGAACATATCACAGTGCTCAATTACCACAGACAGTACTGAATGAACATATCACAGTGCTGAAAGAACATATCACAGTGCTGAATGAACATATCACAGTACTGAAAGAACATATCACAGTGCTGAATGAAGATATCACAATGCTGAAAGAACATATCACAGTGCTGAATGAACATATCACAGTGCTGAAAGAACATATCACAGTGCTGAATGAACATATCACAGTGCTGAAAGAACATATCGCAGTGCTGAATGAACATATCACAGTGCTGAAAGAACATATCACATTACTCAATAAACATATCACAGTACTCAATAAACATATCACAGTGCTGAAAGAACATATCACAGTACTGAAAAGAACATATCACAGTACTGAATGAACATCACAGTGCTGAATGAACATATCACAGTGCTAAATTAACATATCACAGTGCTGAAAGAACATATCACAGTGTTGAAAGAACATATCACAGTGCTGAAAAAACATATCACAGTGCTAAATGAATATATCACAGTTCCGAATGAACATATCACAGTACTAATGAACATATCACAGTGCTCAATGAACATATCACAGTGCTGAAAGAACATATCACAGTGCTGACTGAAAATATCACAGTACTGAAAGAACATCACAGTACTGAATGAACATATCACATATCACACTGCTGAATGAACATATCACAGTACTCAATGAACATATCACAGTACTAAATGAACATATCACAGCGCTGAATGAACATATCACAGTACTGAAAGAACATATCACAGTGCTGAATGAACATATCACAGTGCTGAAAGAACATATCACAGTGTTGAAAGAACATATCACAGTGCTGAAAGAACATATCACAGTGCTAAATGAATATATCACAGTTCTGAATGAACATATCACAGTACTAATGAACATATCACAGTGCTGAATGAACATATCACAGTACTGAATGAACATATCACAGTGCTGAATGAACATATCACAGTACTAAATGAGCATATCATAGTGCTCAATGAACATATCACAGTACTCAATGAACATATCCCAGTACTAAATGAACATATCACAGTGCTGAATGAACACATCACAGTGCTGAAAGAACATATCACAGTGCTGACTGAAAATATCACAGTACTGAAAGAACATATCACAGTACTAAATGAACATATCACAGTGCGAATGAACATATCACAGTACTCAATTAACATATCACAGTACTAAATGAACATATCACAGTGCTGAATGAACATATCACAGTGCTGAATGAACATATCACAGTGCGAATGAACATATCACAGTACTCAATGAACATATCACAGTACTAAATGAACATATCACAGTGCTGAATGAACATATCACAGTACTGAAAGAACATATCACAGTGCTGAATGAACATATCACAGTGCTCAATGAACATATCACAGTACTGAATGAACATATCGCAGTGCTGAATGAACATATCACAGTGCTGAATGAACATATCGCAGTGCTGAATTACCTCAGACAGTACTGAATGAACATATCACAGTGCTGAATGAACATATCACAGTACTAAATTAACATGTCACAGTGCTGAATGAACATATCACAGTACTAAATTAACATATCACAGTGCTGTATGAAGATATCACAGTACTGAAAGAACATATCACAGTGCTGAATGGACATATTACAGTGCTGAATGAACATATCACAGTGCTGACTTACCACCAACAGTACTAAATGAACATATCACAGTGCTGAATGAACATATCACAGTACTGAATGAACATATCACAGTGCTGAATTACCACCGACAGTACTGAATGAACATATCACAGTAATGAATGAACATATCACAGTGCTGAATTACCACTGACAGTACTGAATGAACATATCATCGTAATGAATGAACATATCACAGTGCTGAATGAACATATCGCAGCACTGAATGAACATATCACAGTGCTGAATTACCACCAACATTACTGAATGAACATAACACAGTGCTGAATGAACACCAGAACTGAATTTAGATTTACAATGATGAAATTTACAATGCTGAATTAATACATACAATATTTAATATTTCCAGTTCTGAATTTAGAGTGCTGAATTATCAACACTTACAGACCTGAAGTAACCCCCAGAGTGCATAATTAAAACTAACAGTACTGAAGTAGCATTTTTAAATGCACAAGTAAAGTCTTCATTAACACCCATTGTGTTGAACACATAATGTGAATCTACATTAACAGCTCCTATGCTGAATTATGAACAAAATTTCTGACTTAACACTAACAGTGCTGAATAACACCTACAGTCATGTGAAGAAGTCAGTCCCCTTCCTGAAATGTTTAAACTTTTTCAGTATATGTGTAAATACAGATATCCACTCTTCATTTAAACGATGCTGATAGATAAAGGTAACATACTTTAACAAGTGACACCCAAAATTAACATTTTGTCACCCTTATGTGGAAAAACACCTCTATATATTTTTCTTCAAATGTGTCAAAATGAAATCAGGTGCTAATGATTAGAACCGCATCAGAGAATATCTTGGAGAAACTTGTTTTATTTGAACCTCAGATCTACTCTGGTTCACCCCTTTGTTACTGGAGTTTGTGTTATCATCATGTCTATGCAAAAGAGCTCTCTGAGGCCTTCAAAATAAGGCTGTAAATGTCTATGAGTCTGGGAAGGGGGTTAAGAAGTTTTTATAAAATATTAGAAATCAATCCTTCCACTGGAATCCATCTACGAGTAGAGATTTAAAGCCACTATCAACATGTCTAGGCCAGGCCGCCCAGAAAATTTAACCCCAGAAAAGACCATAAAATAAGGCCACCAAATTTAATCATAGGATCAAACAGCTCTTGCCACTTTGGATGTGAAAGTGCAAGTGTCTACCATCAGAATGTCACTGCATAAATTTGACCTATCTGGGAGGTAAACCAGGAAGAAGTCTTTGCCTACTAAAAAAGACATCAGGACAGGACTAAAGTTTGCTAATCAGTATATAGGCAAGAGCCAGGATGTCAGTAACAATGTACTATGGACATGTGAGTCAAAGATAGAGTACCAGATGTTTGGCAAAAGTCAAAAATAGCATTTGATCAGAAGAGTCTCATACCAACTATTAAACATGATGGTGGTAATAGCTTTGCTGCCTCAGGGCTCGGCTAACTTGCAATCATAGAATCGACTATGAATTCTCTTTCAACCCAGAGAGTGTTTGGGGAGAATGTGAGGCCATCTGCCAAAAAGCTGTAGAAATGGACCTTCCAACAGGATAAAGACCCCAAACAAACAAGTGACTCAAAAAGAAGAAATGGAGGGCAGTGGAAGGCCTAGTCAAAGCCCAGATCTGAATCCCATGAAATGCTGTTGGGGGGTTTAAAATGGACTGTACATGCACAAAGCCCCTCAAACAGTGCACAGTTGAAAAACGTCTGCAAGGAGTGCAAAAAGATTTTTTCCCAGCAGATCTCGGAAACTGCTAGACAGTTACAGGAAACCTACATAACGTTGTTTCTGTCAAAAGGAGCGAGATGAGGTACTCAAGCCAGGGGTGTACTTACTTTTTCAACAGAAAACATCTCAACATCACAGTCAATTCATTTTTAAATATATGTTTGCCAAGTCAAATGTCCTCTGTTTTGTTGTTACATAACGTGTATATATCTACTGTTTTACTGATGATCAAATACTGATATGCCCACGTGTTTTAAAAAATGAAACATTTCATGGCGTGTACTTACTTCTGAATGAACAACTATAGAGAATTGATATAAATATATAAGTATGTATGTGTGTACACTATCAGTGCTGAATTACCACACCGTACTAAGTTAACGCTTACAAGGTTGCATTAGTGCTGAAGAAACATCTACACTCATAAAATGCAATTCTTAAAAGATTCTTTGATAAAGAAATGGTTCTATGTAGAACCATGAACACTCAAAGAACCCTGTGCATGATTAAAAGATTATTTGCATTATTGGCAAGTTCTTCAGAGTGATGGAGAATGTCTTGCATATGGTTTGAAACGCTATTTTAAAAAATTATATGTATATATATATATATATATATATATATATATATATATATATAATAAATAATAAATAATATAGTACCCAAGAGGGCTCTTCTACTGTGATGATGTCAAGCTTGTAACAATGGAAGAACCCTTTTTGTTGCCATATAGAACCCTTTTCTAAAAGGTCCTATATACAACCATCTACAGCATATTCTCAATCAATCTGAAGAACCCTTTCATGATGCAAAGAACCCTTCAATAATGCAAAAGGTTCTTTGAGTGTTCATAATTCTATATAAAACCATTTTCTTTATTAAAGAACTCTTGAAGAACCATCTTTTTTCAAAGATTATCAAAATCAATGAGCTTCTGTAAGAGGTTGGAAGGCAGAAAGACAGAAGTTAGATAGAGGAGTGCTATCAGTATGAAATACAGTTATGTGCTTTGGGTCAAAGCTTGAATGTTTACACCAAGTTGGTTCTAACTTGACATGAGTAAAGAAATCAAAAGGTCTGGAGGATGGAGGATTTTAAGTTTGGCTCTAGCTTGTCAGCTATAATAGGCCTTAAAATATAAATCAAAGTCCATGATATAAAGAGTGGGGTAGAGGGAGTAGAGGAGTAGAGATGCTATGTTTTTTTTGTTCCACTTCCCTTTAGTAACTTTGATGCATTTTAGCGTAAAAGTAAAAAAAAAAAGTTTTGTTGCTCTTCTCTAAAACTACAAGACACAATTTCAAAGTTGGTGAGGAAAAAGTCGCATTGAATATCAACAGTGCAGAAATAACATTTACAGCATTAAATGAACATCCGCCCTGCTGAACATTGAAGGTGTTGCTTCAACATCTACTGTATACTAACATTGTTGGATCTACAGTAGCATCTTTGCCATTGTGCACAGGTGAAACACAGCTGCAGTACTCAGCTGTACCAACAGGTGTCAGCAATGCTCAGTGTCAAAGAAACCCTACATTCACAAAAAGCTGAAGTTCCCAGGGCTTCCATAGGACCACGAGAGGTGGGTAGAACAGCCCACACCCACACTCAACTACTGTCATGTAAGTGAAATAATGGCTCAAGTAAAAATACTCAGTAAACTTGAGCAGAAGTTCAAAACTTAAATACTAATTGGAAGTACAGTGGAACTTGTTAGTACCACTAAGCATCAGCACAGAACATGAAGTTTGTTAGTTTGCAGCACAGATACTATCACTAGTTTACCATAACACAACAAAACACACACACACAAAAAAATGAATTACTAACTAAGACACAACTGATTAAAAAACACTTTCTTCAAACAATATGCTTCAGTACAAGTACAGTTAGAAAATACTCAGGCAAGTAAAAATCCATTAAAAAAGTACTTAAGTAAATGAAACTAAGTAAATGCTAGTAGTTATGATGCATTTAGTTTTGATGCATGAAATTCTGACTAGTTGACCCTGACAAACATTTATATGAGCTCTTTACACAAGAGTTTGCAGGGTGACCACTGCCAAGGTGTGCTAACTGGTTAATAAATTAATGAGGTGCTGAGTCAGGGGGCATCACTAACACACCCATAGAAAATGCTGGAATGTCCAGAGAGAGACGCAGTGGAAGTGTGAGAAATGTGCAAACTGATTCAAGCAGCAGCATGATCACCAGAAAGACAGCTCAATGATAACAGTTCTTATTGTTTTTATTGTGGACTTATTATCCATGTCTATGTCTATATACTAACATTCAAAAGTTTGGAATC
Source organism: Pygocentrus nattereri (assembly GCF_015220715.1). Taxonomy (NCBI): domain Eukaryota; kingdom Metazoa; phylum Chordata; class Actinopteri; order Characiformes; family Serrasalmidae; genus Pygocentrus; species Pygocentrus nattereri. Next base: position 11,048,519 of record NC_051233.1, read on the forward strand.
ACATGCCATAGTTTCAATTACTATTGTATCATGTACATTAATAACTTGCACAGTGTAAAGTTAAATATTGCTATTTCTTAACATTCTATTCAACATTTCATTCAATAATTCTGCAAACATGACAAGAATAAAATGATAAATAACATATGGTAATTATCTATGTATTATCTTTATGCAAACGTTATGGCAAATTTTACATTTTCATTTTTCATAATATGCTATACTCAACAAATAAAATGAAATTTAGCAATAAACTTGTAAACATTGATAACTTTTGTGGTAACTTATTTTCAATCAACAATCCAAATCATTGAATTTAGGTGTTCCATTCAGTCCCATGGCCACAGGTGTATAAAGCACCTCAGGAGCTCAGTGAATTCCAGTGTGATACCGTGATAGGATGCCACCTGTGCAACAAGTCCAGTTGTGAAATTTCCTCACTACTAAATGTTCCACAGTCAACTGTCAACGGTATTATAACAAAGAGGAAGCGATGGGGAACGACAACAACTCAGTCACAAAGTGGTAGGTCACTTAAAATGACAGAGTGTGGTCAGCGGAGTCAATTGCTACAGATTTCCAAACTTCATGTGGCCTTCAGATTAGCTCAAGAACTGTACGTAAAGAGCTTCATGGAATGGGTTTCCATAGCTGAGAAGCTGCATCCAAGCCTTACATCACCAAGCACAATGCAGAGTGTTGAATGCAGTGGTGTAAAGCGCCGCCACTGGACTCTAGAGCAGTGGAGATGTGTTCTCTTTAGTGACGAATCGTGCTTCTCCATCCAGCAAGCCAATGGACGAGTCTGGGTTTGGTGGTTGCCAGGAGAACGGTACTTGTCTGACTGCATTGTGCGCCAAGTGTAAAGTTTGGTGGAGGGGGGATTATGGTGTGGGGTTCTTTTTCAGGAGTTGGGCTCGGCTCCTTAGTTCCAGTGAAAGGAACTCTTAATGGTTCAGCAGACCAAGAGATTTTGGACAATTTCATGCTCCCAACATTGTGGGAACAGTTTGGGGACGGCCACTTTCTATTCCAACATGACTGCACACCAGTGCACAAAGCAAGGTCCATAAAGACATGAATGAGCGAGTTTGGTGTGGAAGAACTTGACTGGCCTGCACAGAGTCCTGACAACCTCACAACCCGATAGAACACCTTTGGGATGAATTAGAGCAGAGCATATATATATATGATTTTGATTCACTTTGTTATGTAATACTTGCACCTTTCTCCCCAATAAGTAGGCCTAAAAGTACATGTACAACAGACTTGTTTCACATGACGTGAAACAGTAAAACAGAACATGAAAATAGAGAGCCCATGATCCAAAAGATTTTTATTACATTAAAGAAAATATAATTGTAGCATTGCTTCAAAGGCACATCCTCACACACAAATTGATGAAAACAGACAGCTGACGTTCAAAAATGTGGGAGGAAAATAAATATCAAAAGGTAAGCCTCATGAAATACACTCCATACCTGGATATCTGTCATAATATGAGACAGCAAAGGTTTGAGAAAGAGTCCAAAGTACAATGAGCAACACTGTAACATACAGTAATAGAACAAAGAAAAGGAAACACTTTTTTTTATCATGTTTGAGTCAAACAGTGCTTGAGAACAAATATATACTTTGTTATTTTACACTACACTTCTGTGATATGGGTGCAGACAAACGAATGAATAACAGTTTGAAAGCACAAATTCTTTGGAAACAAACTTTCTGTAGAATGCTATGAAGGAGAGCGACCAGGCTGCAGCTGCAATGTGCAGGAGTTTCTGACGCCTTTTCTAGCCAAGGCCCTTCTGTTGTGTCCACTTTTCTTTATTTAACAAAAATTCTCATGAATTTCATTCAAATCTAAACTGTTGGTCTCATCTCAGGATTTGTTTTTCATAAATATGTCATTTGACATCACAAAGAAGTCTTTAATGGAATAAATCAACTTAGAGCTGTAATTAGTTTTATCATCCACATGTTAAAAACAATCTGAACTTCCCCTCAAAAGGTTTCTCTGAAATCATCTTAAAAAGAAATCCTTCCACATCTACCAAAGGACTTATCAATGCCAGCACTAGATCGAGAATATCACTGAGCAAACACAGTGAAGGATGCATTTTATCAGAGAGTTATTCTAAACAACTTTACTATTCAACAGAGATTCCACTGAATATACATCTGATAAGAGAGAGAGAGAGAGACAGAGAGAGAGAGAGAGAAAGAAAAAAGAGAAATCAAAGAGATGACAGAGAAATAGGCAAAAAAGAAGAAAGGAAGGACAGACAGAGAAAGAAAAAAGGAATAACAAAAAAAAGGACAGAGACACTAAGAGAAAGTTAGAGGGATAGATAGATAGATAGATAGATCGATAGATAGATAGATAGATAGATAGATAGATAGATAGATAGATAGATAGATAGATAGATAGATAGATTGAAAGGGGTCAGAGACACAGAGAGATAAACTACTCTAGAGAGAGTAGTCTACACAGAGAGATTTCTACTCCTGTGCTGCTTTCTACCCTAAAGGGAGGAAGGTGTGTGTGTTTTCAGGCTAGCTGACACTTTCAGAATTCCTCTCTCTCCGTCCACGTGCTTTCAGCAAACTGAAGGAAGCTGACCTGAAGGAAGCTAACCTGCATAAGCCCGGCTGTTGCGCAGCAAGGTGCCCTGGAGCACCTTCAGATCATTACACCTTCTATTTCCCTCTCACTATCCCTCCTGATCGCAGAGTAAACAGAGCTGAGTGTGTGCTGAAAGGGGAACTGATCAGTCAGATGCGCTGCTGCTCTCAGCATGTGTGAGAGAGGTATGGCCAAGAGGGAGGGGCCACACATACCACACAAAACGGGGGATAAATAAGTGTGAGACCCCTGAAAGGAGGCGATCAGTCACAAAACAAGATCTCGTCGGGTCGGGTGCTGTCACTGAAGCTGGATCTGTTCCACAATGCTGGCTCTTATTTCTTCGGTTCTTCTGGCATCGATTTTGAAGACATGCACCAGTGCAGGTGAGTTTTTTGTAATGTATTCATTTACTTATTTATGTATTTGTTTTTAGGCTTCTTCAGGCTGTGCAATCATTTTGCCGTGTCCGTTTCCAACCTTTGTTTGAAATGTTTGAGTTGAACAACTTTAGCTGTTAATAGGTTAATAGTCAATAACTACTCAGTTAATCAGTCCTTCAATATCACAATATCAACAAAACCATTATAACTGATTTTATATATATATATATATATATATATATATATATATATATATATATATATATATATATATATATATACATATATATATATATATATATATATATATATATACATACATGACCTGAAGGAAAGGAAGCTGTGTGTGTGTGTGTGTGTGTGTGTGTGTGTGTGTGTGTGTGTGTGTGTGTGTGTGTGCGCGCGTGCCCTAACTCTGAACACTGAGATATGTAAGTTACTTAATCTGTATGGTTTAACAAAGCAGGGCTACTAGCCTACATTTAAGCTTGAGGACTAACTCAATTCACATGATTAGGTGGGTTATAACATTTAAAGAGCCATCCTAACGGCTGAAGACCCCAACGCTGGTCCATCACGATTAAATCTGCTAAATCGATCCACAACTCCCCAGGCAAGGACACCTACAGGGGCACATTTTCAGCAAAATGTCATTCAGATCATTTTCCTACTGACTGGGAAGTAATGAATACCTATTAAGCGTTTATTTAAAAATAAATGCAGTGCGTGAGCGGGACTGAGAAAACCGTCACGACCAAGCATCGTTCAGCAGCATTGTTGCACCTGCAGCGGAGCTCGGCGCTGTCGCTGTTCTTTTCCCACCCGTATTCGGCCTGCTGCGCTGTGATTGGCTAATATTGCATACACTAAAACGGTCCACCAATCAGCAACCCTCGCTGTTACCTAGTTACCTGAAAAAACTGATACAGTCGGAGTGTATGAGAAGGTTGGTGCTCTCGGAGTGACGGTTACAACGACCAGTCAGATTGTTCGGCTAGAACTAGCTGCAGTACAGAAGGGGCTCTAACCTGTTATCATTTTAAATACACGAAGTAAGGTTAAACAGAGTGGAGAGAGTTCTGTTTCACAAGGCGGGCTTTCTCTGTTAGACGCCTACTTTAAAGGTGAATTCAACCGATTTTTCCAAATGTTTGTATGATTCATTCCTTCAGATGTAAACAAACTAATTCAGAGTCGTTTGGCGTGAAAGCCTCCGTTCTAGACTAACGTACGTATTCAGAAATGTTCCGTCTGAGGAGTTAAATGCCGCTAGAAGCTCCCTCACAGAAAGCTATGGCATGAAATGGTTATGAATGTACTGCCTGATGCTTGAGACCTTGTTTATGCTTGTTTTGAGAAAAGGTTTTGGGCTAAAATATCCCTTTTAAATTCCATTCATGACTGAGAGAGTCATGCAGGGCGTCGTAAGTCAAAATACATAGATTTATCAGAGACTACCACTGACATTATGTAGTCTCTGATAGAAAAATCAAAGACGTGCTTTTGGATGGTAAACACGGTTGCAGTAGACAATGCGACCTCTGGTTCCTATCACCACCACTGTAACGGGAATCTGAGTTGGTCTCTCTAAAACGAAGCTTTTCACATCAAACCATTCTGAATACTTTGATATCAACGACTGATTTAGATATTTGAATACAGAAAACTCTGAGCCAGCCGAGCTTGACAAGGTTTAACAGAAGCCAGGTCACACCGTATGGGCTACAACCCGCTCCCACAGTTCAAGGGCGAGTCCACGTTGTGTAGCTCATCCAGTTTTCATGGAGGGATGATTAGGCATTTAGGTGGTGTAAGGAAGGAAGACACCCAGTGATACAGTGTTGGAGCTCAGCTGTTTTGTAATGCTACGTTGCGATAACAATTGCAAAACAGACACTATAACACACAGCACTGTCTTACCTACTTCGGTTGCATTAACATCCCCTGTGTGTCTGACACAACCATGGTTTACTTTCTGGCAGTTTTTTTCATTGTGTCAGTTTCTTATTCAAGCCAAGACATATGAGCAAAGGAATTACACTCAAACAACACTATACCGTCTTAACTGTAATGTTTACAAGTGTTTTTTTTTTACCTCGACGTATTCAAGATAGCTTAGCATATGCTAACAACATTTGTTTCCAACAAATGCTCAGGTAGTTCACCGGGGTCTTTTTTCTGTAAAACTAGTTTTTGTTTTGTTTTGCTGTCTATTATTAAGCAATAAAAAAAAGGTTTTCACAAGGGTGACGTGCTATCGAATCTCGATATCTCAAATCTAAGATGAGCAGCCAAACGTGGAGCCGACGTCGCCCATTTAATGGGGTAAATATTCTCTGTTTATCTGGAATTAGCAGCCAAACGTCGAGCCGACGTCGCCCATTTAATATTCTCAGTTTAGACGACTAACACATACTAACAAACGACCGAATTTGTGACGTTGGACGGCAGTGAGGCTATGGTGTGTGCTAGCAGGCCAAATGAAGTGGTTTTATTTATTTAATAAAGCGAAACTGAGCACTTTCTGCAGCGCTCCTAGAGCTTAATGGCAGCTAATGCTAGCGACTGTAAAAGAGCCCTAAGGCGCTGAAGACCCTCGTGAGGAGCCATGTTTAAACACATCCTTACTTTGTCTTTCTCTTTTTGGATGGTGGCCGCGCAGAAACCCTGTTTTTTTTTTTTTTTGTTTGTTTGTTTTTTGCTTCTTTCGCCGTTTGTTTTTATCTGTAGGTTTCTCTCATACTGAGAGCACAGCGCCAGTGGTCTCCTGATATTTCACTAGCTACTACTTTACTCCTGCCGACCATTTTTGTGTTTTGCAGATCGCAGGCGCGTTAATGAAAGACATACAGCAGGTGTTTGTTTTAGGAATTCATGGTTAAAGGGGAATTCCATCCGTTTTCCAAATTTTCCCAATAAAGTTGCTGAGATATAAAATAGTCATTCAGAGTGGTTTGATGTTAAAAGGTTTGTTGCAGAGAAACTTACAAACTTTTTTTTACAGTGGTAGTGATAGGAACCAGGGGTCACCATGTCTGCAACACAAATATAGCCTTTTTATTTACTGTAATAACTGTGAGGGAGCTTTCAGAGTCATTAAACTTGTTCCTACCTGGTTCCTATCACCACCACTGTGAACAATTGTGACTCTGCAAGTTTGTCTAGAACAGAGCAAATCACATCAAACCACTCTGAATGACTTTACCTGAAAACATGAAATCTGATTATGTAGAATTTTTGAGAAATCCATGGAGTTCTTATTTAAGATATGCTGTGAATCACGGAGAGTAGAACATTATTGTAGATAAAATAGTTTATATGCATTAAAATAGAGAGGTATATGCCCCCCCACCCCACCCCCACCCCAGCATTGGGATGTGAAGCAGTGGTACTACATTCCTTGGAGGGATGCAGCTCCTTTCAGTACCTTTAGAATGAATCACTAAAGCTGTTGTGGCTGAATGCAATAAGATCTAAAGGGGGAACAAATTTCAATTAATACCCCTAAAAAAGAAAAAATTTTTGACACTGATATACAGCCGAAAGCATAAGGTGAATGAATGCTCATTGTCTCTTTACCTGTTTTGAGGCCAAATATTCACCTTTTACCACATTAAGTGTATAAACATATTCATAACTAGAATCTATGCAAAACTGTATAATACAAGAATGATCCTGACTTATTCCAGTTAAGTGAAGGGACGCAGCGACTCACTTAGCGGAGTATTTCTTGAGCACTTGTACACACAGACAGGAATTATTTGTGCTGGTGGCAATTCAAAAATAACATGGAAACAAAAAATAACCCTACCCATTTTTTTTTCAATGGCATGTGTGTTCTGTTATAAATATTTGATTTCTGAAGCAGCGTCAAAATATGTAGAGGCGGAAACATGCATCTCCTTTGTGAAATATTAATAAAATCTGAAACAAACACTGAGAATGTGACTCGTGATGTGATGCTGGAGCCCTGGATGTACACCGAAAGCTTGGAAAGACAGAGCGTGAACCCTCAGCTCAGATACCAAACAATAGAACGACGATTCCTGTGTATTTGTGTCGTTTGTTTAACAGAGGAAAATATTAAACAGTGAGCAAACATAAGAACAATCCATTATGTATGACAGACTAAACCAGAACATAACAGTCGAGAAGGAGACTAATAAATACAATTTGATGAATATGATTGACATCTGCATGTAAATTAGGAACCGCCCTCAGCGGATGGAAATTTGTTATAGTTCCTGTGTTGAAGGAAGCATCTAGTTAGTTCTCAAAATAAGGACGTGAGCTATCATTGTGTTGCTTGACAATGGTGGTGATGGTCCTATTGTCTGAGAAAGTGTTAATAGTGACTGGGTCATGGAGTGACTCTGACCCTTTGCGGGTCAGAGATATTCATGTAAGGAAATGGAACCACATTGTGAATCGTGTTACGTTATGAATGGAGTAACTGATGATGCAGTCATTTTTGAATTATTATATAGGCTGAAACTGAACATCTGCATGTATGATTTATGCACACTGCACTCCTGGAGAAGTAGTTCATGGATATTTAGTCAATTTATTTGTTCTTTGTTTGGATTCAGAATCTCTGATAACTACTTTTCCAACTACTATAAACCAGTATGTAAATTATGTAGTGTTATTCAGGCCTATGTTATTTAAACTTAAGGCACCTGGACCCAGGAAGTTTACAGTATTGTAATTCTAATAGCCTCATCAATGATTAGGAAGTCTACCATTTGTCAACACTCCACGGCTCCTTGTTTAAAGCTAATTAACATTAACTGCCAGATCACCTAGACTGTATGGGGCCTGAATTCACACCTAACCATAATGCCTTTGTTGGAAGAGAACATTTATTTGCAGCATTTAGCAGACGCTCTTATTCAGAGCGATTTACAAGAAGTGCTTTGTCTATCTAGAGAAAGTATCTTTGCTACTTACCAATAGGTTGGAGAGAAAGACAGTCCTGAGCTCAGATACTGCTAGAAACAAAAGTCACTACATATACAGAAAAAAGGAAAAGAGTTGAACACAGGACTCTGTGCCATACAATGCAATATAATACAGTAAACTACAATACACAGTGCAATACAATAAAATATAATATATAAGTGCAGCGCAATATATTGCAAACAATATTTAATTCAACGCTCATTTAAGTGCTGTGTAAATTTACATTTATTACATTTACATTTATGCCATTCGGCAGACGCTCTTATCCAGAGCGACTCCCAATTTGATCATTTTACACAGTCAGTAGAGTACAACACTATAGTGCGAGTCTCACATATACACTTCCTTGCAAACATTTCTTTGAGCGATGGCATAGAAGAACCACGTTTTGGAAGGATGTGTGCAATTACAAAGAACCTCTAAAAGTTTAAAGAACCATCACATCATGTAATGTCTCCATACCAATTTAGGGTTCTTTATAGACCTTTTACATTATGAAAAGGTTCTTTAACAAAAATGATTCTGTAAAGAACAATCAATTTAACTTAATCGATTTAAAGGGAACCAAAAGTGGTTCACGCCTCATTTGTAAAACGATTCTCATTTACAAAACGTTTCCCTAAAGACCATCCACTGAACTTTTTTAAGGAACCAAAAGTGGTTCTTCTATGGCAAGTATGCCCAATCCTGGTCCTGGTCCTACCACCTTGGAAAATTAAGATCCAACTCACCTGACTGTAACATTCAGATGCTGTTGATGACCTTGCAGGGTGGTAGATCACCAGGACCAAGATTGGGCAAAGAACTATTTTGGACACTTGTATTATTAGAAGTGAAGTAAATAAATTCCTTTTACATCAGTCTATGAGTTGTTTGTGTTTAAGCTCCTGGGAAACTGCAATCTAACTTTAATTATGAGAGTGAGGGATTGAAGTGTGGGCTCACATATAGTCTCTTAGAATTTAAAGGGTTGTAATATTGTTTAATGTTGTTGTATTGTTTTGCAGACTGGTGCTACCAAATCCAGGTGACCTGTGAGTCACATTGCAAAGGTAAGCTGATCGTCTCTTTTCTGCATAGTTAAGAAAAGTGGCTTTTGTTTAATTTAGGAAAAAAAGAGAAGAGGTTTCATGGATCCTCTTAATGGGAGCATAACTTTTTTTTGCTAAAGGTGATGATTGTTATTCTCCCTAACCTCTGTTTCTCCATGTTTTTCTCAGGACCAGATTTGTGGCATGAGGCGCACAGGGAGTGCATGAGCCACAGACAGTCTCCCATTAACATTGTGACCAAGAAAACAAGGCTGGACCCTCGTCTCACACCACTCGAATTCAGCGGTTACCAGGAGGCCTTCAGTGGAATTCTGAAAAACAATGGGCATTCTGGTAAGAAGAGGTTTCTCAGATGTTCTTAAGTAAAGGCAGTGGTTATATATAGAACAATTCAAGTAAGAAGTGGTTCTTTGAAACGTTAAATGGTTTTACTCCTCGAAAATGGTTCTGCTATAGAACCTCTTTTTGGTACTACATTGAACCCCGTTTGCTAAAAGTATCAGGAAGACTTTAACAGCATGCTGAAAACCTTTGGTGAGAATTGATCATACAAAACACACTAGAGATAGCCAGAGAGTAACAGCACACAATTTAGCAAAGATGGGCTGTGAAATGCTTAAATGGTTAAACTGGCAAATACTGAAAAAGCTGAGCAGACTGTAATATTGTAATAGATTCAAGGCTGTGTCCATTATGTAAAAGGTACTGGAAGAACTGCCAGTATTATCACACATTTAATCAAATGTTCAGGGCCTCTTTGATTTAATGTTTTGTTTTATTTTTCAGAACTGTTGTATGAAAGCAGTAGAACATATAAGGGAGTGTGTTATAGTGAGAAATGGTGCTAAGAATATTACACACAAAGTATTGTTGTTCCTCTGCCTCAAATGAAAAGCTAATCTTGAAAACTGCATGCCCACCTTCCCTGTGTACACTGTGAAGGGTGGCAGAAGGCCAGTGTATCAAGTTAAGTGGTAAGGTTTCTCTAATGTGATCAGGTCTTCTTGGCTTTCCTTGATCTCTTTAAATTACACTTGAGATTTCTTCAAGGCTGGGTTAAAGGGCACGTATATTTTTGCGTCAACAAACTGTTTGTTTGCATCAACAACTGTTTGTTTAGCGGTGGCATTTTACTCTGCAGCAGTGATTAAAAAATAGTCTCAAATTAAAAAGACTAAAACTCAACAAGCACTTGAAAAAAACTGTTTATTATTAGCAGTCCCAGGTGGTTTGGTCCTCAGGTGCTTTGGTGTATGAAATTTGAAACCATGCTCTGATAAACTGATAAACTGTTCTTTCAAGCATGTATTTCTCCAATGTCAGACTTCTTCATGAAGCATTTGTTGCCATCTAAAAATAGTCTCTTGACACCCTAAAAAACTTCAGTGTGGTTCTCTTCAGTGGTTCTTTAGTAATGCCAACTGTGACAAATTACCATTTGAGTGTCTGAAAATAACCATTTGAATGTCTAAATAGTCATTCTGCATTGTTAAACATGATCTTGTACCCATACATCTGGGAAAGGCTTGCTAGAATTATGGACTGCAGCAAAATATAGTGCTTACAGGGGTACTAAAACATGACATACTACATGCTTAATTGGAGTTTTTCATCAGACAGTGCTGGCAAGTACACCATTAGCATATATTTAGCCTAAAATTTCTCATGGTTGTCCCAGAAGTTCTTGCTTTGAGATCACATTTGGCCCAATCAGACTATATAGCACCAAAAAGTGTTAAGCTGTCATAGAACCTTTTTCACTGTACTCTATAACTTTTTTTGTGAGTATATGTCGTCACACATAATTTCAAAAAGGAACTCAATAAAGTCAACTTGAAATCCAAATGGACCTTACTTATGGACAAGTTAAGCTAAGCTAGCCCAGAGATCGTCTCTGGTACCATATTTCATGCAGCAATATGTCATGGTACAGAAGTAAAATTTATACAGAATGATTTGACTAGTGAGACAGATAGTAAAACATCCCTACTGCTCCTGCAGTATTGCACAACAGACTGTTCAGTGAGATCTACTCAGTAACAACAACATATATGTGAAGCAGGGATCAACTGGCTGCTGCACAAATGAGACACGCTGTGAAATAGTACCCAGAAGGTACCCTTGGAGATGTAGGCCAACGTAATTACCTTTGTCTTAGGCATGTTTGTGACCTTTTGATGCCTGGAGGAGGATGGGTCCACCTCAGCTTACCACTGCTGCTTTGAAGCATGATCCCAGGGAGGTTCAGTGAGGGATATCCCAATGAATTCATTTGCCCCTGATCCCAGTTTGAGTCAATTCACTCCGAGAATCTGCCCATTCTGAATCCAATCTGATATAGATTTGTAGATAATATAGCCACACAGTGCACACAGATGCATTGAAGTTAGTAAAACTAGTCCAGTTTAGGTAATATATGCTAGTCTGCTAATTACTTTTATGCTACAGCAATATCACATAAGTGTGTAGTATGTTTACTTTGCACATAGTGTGATACTGAAATGATGCAGGGTTTTTTTTAGTTGTTTGCTTCAACTATTTATAGTGTCTAAGACCACTGAGCTATGATCCAGATAGATTTATGAATCTGATTATTTTTGCAACCAGTTTGCAATTAAAATGCTGTGGTACATTTCCTTTTTAGTATGTGCATATCCTATGATCATTTTTATAAATTACTTATGTGTTAAAGCGTTTCATAGTGTTTTGAATACACTGCTGTTGTATTTCATGTTGCTCTTGTAAGTATAAAATAGTCTATTTTAAATTCACTGTTATTCTTGCCACTAATTATTGTTGAAATAATTACTTAAAAAGTAAATAATGACTTCTGTCAAATTGTAATGCGATTACTTTACTAATTACATACATGCAAACCCACCACCTTGTGGCAAAATTCACTGTTTTGAATGATGAACATGCCATGCTGTTCACATGAAATCAATGTAGAACACATTGATTTCTATGGACTGTTGTTACTATCTTGAGAGGTGTTCAACAAATGCAATTCTACAGATTACAATAGTGGCGATCAGTGGGGTCCAAGTACTTTACGGCACTATAGAGCCAGTAGAACGCAAATCATGAGCATAGCTTTTTTATGGCCACTGTTTATTAAAGATGTGGGGTCTCAAAATGAGATGTCTGCCCAATTTCATACACATTTGACCTGTTGACCTTGGTATGGCAAGCAAAAGTGCGAAAAAAAGTGAGAAAAAAAGTCAAAATACTGGAATTTGCATAGTTGTTGAACTCAGTGAACTAGACATTTCCACAGGAAGCCTGCAGTGAACCTTGGTTAATATAATTTTCCCTGCCCGCTGGCGTACTTCAGTAAAACTTACATTTTTTGAGGCTCGCAAATGTCATTAAATGTTAATGGAAGATTATGAGAAAACAAGATTAGCTAACAAACTTAAAAGGCAAAAAGGTCCATTTTGGGTAACACTTTACTTTGAGAGTACACTGCAGATGCTTTGTAGATGCTCAGCTGTCTTTAACTAAATATTAATTAACTGTAATATATTGTTACATTTAAAAATGAAAAAAAAAAAACCCAAACCTAACAAAATCTGCACCCTCAACCAAATCAAGCCTCACCTCTCACTCAAAACCAAAAGATAACCAAACTAAATCCATCCATCCATCCATTTTCCAAGCCGCTTCTCCATCAGGGTCGCGGGGGGGTGCAGGATACACCCCGGACAGGTCGCCAGTCCATCGCAGGGCACCAAACTAAATCATATTTTAAATATTTTCTGAGAAGAACCAATACATTTGAAAAGTCCATTATGCTTTGAAGGGTTAAAGGTAAAAGAGGACAATCTGCTACAAGATGGACAGACACAATCAGAGGAATCAGGAACCAGCCATTCAAAAGGCTGAATACTGAAACAGCAGGAAAACATAATAAATATAATAACTAGATGTGCATTTCCTGAAGGAACTGCAAGAGTGCTTGAAAAGAGCTGCAAGTGTGTGTGTGTGTGTCTGTGTAGTTGAACAACACCTCCTTAGGTATGTGTCTGTTTGTGTGTGTCTGTGTGGTGTGTGTCTGTGTGGTGTGCGTGAGAGGGAGAGATGTATGTGTTTGAGGGGGGAGGGGGGGTCATTCAAATTAACTGTCACTATTAACTGACTTGTTTGAGTTCGATTTGCACCCTCTGAACCAACAGTCTGAGTTATGACAAGTTAAACACAGAGAAAATCTTGAAATAAGCAGATTCTGATTTTGAGAAATTTACATGGGAGTGAATGGGGCAGTTTTCTGTGCCTCGTTCCAAACAAATGCTCATAACTCTAAAGCTAATTGATCAAAGCATGAGATATTTTGAGGCTTCAGAAAGTTGCTCTACCATTTAAAACTGAAATGGAGTTTCTAGGCGAAAGTTTAAGGATTTTAAAGCAGATTCCCTTCGTGACAGCTGCGTCTGTGAGACAGTGGCCTGCTGTGATATCATTGATGTCAGTTAGAATTTGAAGTTCTCAACATTGCGCCATTCATTCTTATGGGAGATTTTTAATTTTAAACTTAATTTTATTAAAAACTACGAATCCGATCGACTCCAAAAATACATAGCACAAGTCACAGCACCGAGACCTCTGAAACGCAGTTTGAACGGAGTCTGTACGTTAAGCGGTTCGGGCTGTATAAATCGCAGAAAAGTGTGGAAGAAGAATAAGAAATATGAGAGATAACAATAGAGTGCTTTTTCAAGCACTCTAATAACCCTAATCCTAAAATTGTATTTTACTTTTATTGTTGTACAATATGTAAACGTATATTATCCAATATTTTTAATACAGCAAAAATCTGTTAATAATCTCTATCAGACTTTCAAAATGAAGCAGCCTAATTTTGATTTCAGCTTGACTTTAGGCATTAAAAATGTAGACAGATTTAATGTTGCTGATGCCAGCCGATTTTAAAAAAATCCCAACATCTCTTCCAATACCAGTTGGATCAGATTAGGTTACCCCTCAATTACAGTCTAATCAATATCCAATAACATGAACTGCACTGAATGTGTGACAGAAAGGTAACAGATACTCTGTAAGTAAGTCCTGTTCTTCTGTTCGCTTCTGCAGTGACGGTATCTGTGCCTCACATGGCCACAGTGGGCGGAGGGGATCTCAGAGCCACCTACAAAGCCGTGCAGTTCCATTTCCACTGGGGAGAAAATGGCGGCCCCGGTTCTGAACACACAATTGATGGAGAACAGTACCCCATGGAGGTATAACAGCCTTCTGTTTTATAGGGCTCATATTATGTCAAATCGTATTTTTCGTACTTTTTAATGAACAGAGTTTGTTGTAGTATATAAACATAATTACGACATAAACTCACGCTATCATCACAATATAAAAAAAGGCCAAAAATTAAGGACATGGGCTTCTTAACACAGCCACTTTAGTGGATAGTCTTTGAAGATGACTTCAATCCGGGCAATGGAAAAGTACATTTTGTATAGACATTACACAATATAGCTAATCATTGATAAATGAAAAGAACTTGATAAAGAACCAAAGCAAATTAGGATGCTATCAATAACCCTTTTTTACACCATTTGGAAATGGCAGTTACTTTATATTAACATAAGTTAATGCTTTAGTAAATAGTCCTGGCTTTGTTATAGCAGTGATATTATGTTACTACAAGATACAATGTCATTAAAGTGATATTCTCTCTCTCTCTCTCTCTCTCTCTCTCTCTCTGTCTCTCTCTCTCTCTCCCCCTCTCTCTCTCATAAGCTGCATATTGTGCATATGAGACAAGACTTCAGCACTTTACAAGACGCTCTGAAGGCCCCAAGTGGAGTAGCAGTGCTGGGATTCTTCTATGAGGTATCATTGTTTATTTTCATTTCCATTGTACAGGGAATGAGGGAATTTGAGGTTATCTCGCTAACATAATTAGACGTAATAATGAATCCTACAAATAAAATATTGTATTGCTCAGTTAATTAGCTATGTCATGCTTTTCCTCTGAAGGACATCTGAAATCGTTACTTTGTCATTTCTGATGACAGGAGTCAAGAAGTTCAAACCGAAAATATGACGGATTCATAGAAGCTCTGAATAAGGTGGAACATACAAGTGAGTACTAATGACCTTTTCAATACTATTTACAGTGTTCTGCGCAAAAGAAAAAAGAAATGTATAACACATTTGTTGTTGTTGTTGTTGTTAAACTAGATGACAACACAACTATTCGTAGCATCTCCTTGAGCAACCTCATACTCTCTGAGGGGAACATGACCAAGTACTACCGTTACAATGGCTCTCTAACCACCCCTCCATGCACCGAGGCAGTGGTATGGACCGTGTTTGAAAATCCCATCCCGCTCAGCAAAGACCAGGTGAGACTGACCACGCAGAGGATGCTTGTGAATAGGAAACGGTTTCAGTGCAAATGGTTCACTTTTGTTCAGAAGTTTGGAATCACTTGTTAATAATTGTTGTTAATTTTTTCAATACAACTTATGCAGTATAAATTGAAACATCGTAAGGTAGACCACAGAAAGTAGTTTAGGATGTTTTGTGCAAGATTTCAGGTTTGGGAACAAGAAGATGTTAGAAAATGAATAAATAATATGCAGTAATTATTTGTTCAAAGTCATTTCTTTTCAAGTTATTTGCCTTGAAATCTAATCAGCACTGAAATAAGAAGCATTCCGGATAATAACTATGGTATTACTTTACTTGAATCCTGCTACATTATGTTGACATAACCATGCCATAAACATGTCATGGTCCATGACAGATTTTGTTCGATAATACAAGTCTCATGTTACTATTATCTGTAACTGTCAGGACATATGGCAAAATCTGCAGCTTAATTTGTCATTCTGGACCCAGTCAAAGCTTCCTAAGTTATTTGAAACCTGTGAAGTTGAGGAGCACCAGCTAGGGGTGGAACATATGATGTCATTTTATTGTTATCATGAGAAATTATGTCACAGTATGCTTTTGTATGTTTCTGAACATATTGCGAATATAGTCAGCGCTTAAAGAATACTGACCAACCTCATGTTTCATTACAAAGAGATCATGAGCAGTCTTGTTTTATTATTATATATTAATAGGGAGTTTTTCCACCTTCGCCTCTAGGAAGGATTTATAATATATGTTGAAACATTGCTGTGTGAACGTGATTGCATTCAACCACAAGAGCATTAATAAAGTCACACACTGATGTTAGATTAGTTCTTAATCATAAACACCATTCCAATAATATGGCTCACAAAGGCATTCAATGGCAGAGAACACAGTTTTACTATTCCACAGCCCGATGCTGGGTGTTTATGCCCTGGTAGCCCATACTTGAAATTGGCCATAGTGACTTTAGGCTCATGTGTGGCTGCTTCAGAGCCACTCATTCTATTGGTCAGTGCTTTTTAGACATATACTACATCTACAACAATGCCGGTCTTGTGTTGTTAAATACTTTTAAACTGTAATTCCAGTTTTCTGAATGATACTATATGTCCACAATAGTCTTATGAGTACCTTATCTAAGTGACAATTAGCTATCAAACCATGTGTAAGTTCAGTCTAACATTGCATATGTGTCTGTCTGCCTCCTTGCATAGCTGTCAGCATTCTCCAACTTGAAGTTCCATAATAATACGCCCATGGTGAAAACATTCAGACCAGTGCAGCCACACAAGGGTCGTTTCGTGCACCGGTCTGGAAGTGCGGTGCTTTTGGCCAGCTTCACTCTCCTCCTGGTGGGTGTTATTTCAGCTCTGGGTCTTTCCCAGCCCAACTAGAGCAGGTCAAAGCACCAGCCAAGCCCCAGCCAGGACCACCACCGCGCATGAACACAATGAGTTCTCATCAAATCAAAAAGCCAACGAAACAAAAGCCAAATGGAGGAAGTAGTCGACAGCCACTTCTCAGCTTCTTTTTCTGAGATTTCAGTGAATGCACTCTGTTGTTAGTGTTTTTTTTCTTTCGGGCTTCAGTCTTGGAGGTGAGACTTGATTTTTGAGCAGGGAAATGAACGACTCGTGACATGGCAGTATTGTGCATGGCTTGACTAGAAAGAGCTATCAATAGAAACCCAGCTAAGTCCCACAGTGGAGCGCTGGAGAGGTTATAAATGCATGGCCTTTATCTATCCGAGGCACAGCCAAGTCAAGGGACTCTCTCTTACACACGCAAACACTGGTCAGCATGTGGCCATTCCTCTATCAACACAGTGCAGCTATATTTATAGCATAGAGGCATTTTGGCCCACAATTTATAACATAGGACACACAAGGCTAGTGAATGAACACCTTCCTGGGCTGTTTTGAGTTTTAGTGTTACCTTCTGAGAGTCAAGGATAGGGGCACTCCTGCCAAAATGAACAATATAACTATTAATACATTTGTTGTAAACATGCCTACTCACCTCTTTCTGTCCCAAAAGCCCATATTGTAAGATTATTCCAGTTTAAGGACTAGGTAACCCCCCTTCTGATGAGGAATCTTGCAGGTGAATCGAAGTGCTTTGGGCTTGATTTTTGGGGTGGACTACTTGAATTGTTTTGTCTTTTTAACATGCTAACTTAAAAGTAAGCCAGAGAGCTAACATTACTGCTAGGAAGCTAAATAAGCTGTATTTATCAGCCTCTACGTCAGTAGCATACAGTATTTATTCAATTATGAAGTATTTGCATAATGCATGCTGGGAATTGTAGTGACCAGCCAGAAAAGTCACAAAAAGGAAAAGATCTCATACATTTGTCAAATCAGTGAGGCTGAGGATTGCAGTGTTGCACTACAGAATACATAACATGACAAATAACTTATTAAATACTAGTTTCACCCCAGAATGCCCCTTTAATAGTGTAGAGGTCAGTGGTCAGGTATGTGGTCATGCACTGCTTCTCCTTCTTACTCTACTTTTCCAACCACATACATGTTTCACTCTTCGAGTGTAGCCTTCAAGACTAAATACATACATAAAATGACAGACAATAGTTATTATATATTTATGTAATTTGTATAGTAGGTTAATGACAATGCGATCTGCAACGTGAACTATAATAATGCTAACATGATAAAATTAGAAAATATGGACCACAATTTTTCAGACCAAACAGCACCCAGCATGTTTGCTATCCAATCTCTCCCTGTTGGGCTTCCATCTTAGCATTGAGATCTTCATGAATCTAGATTATATTACTAAGCAGTGTCACCTGTTAGTCTGTTAGTGAAACCCTTTTTGTACAGTTCAGCACATCTAATTCATTCTCTACCCCAGATAAAGTGGCTGAGTCTTTTGTGTTGGGTATAATGATAGGAACACATGACCTGTGTTCATGTTCTGCTTTCTTTGGGTCTCGGATGCACTGAATGTGAATGTACTGTGAGTCTACGGCCCATATTCTACTCTCACAGTTGGTTGAGACTTGGCGGAGAAAGGGCAAAGAAGACCAAACCATATCAAGATGCACAATTTTGTTATCTATTTTTTTAAAACGTGTAATTTTGTGCACGTTTAATGTATTTAAGTTTGCGTATGTTAATATGCAAGACACTGTACTGATTTGGCTTCTGTTCTATGTACTGATGTTTGAACTTTGCAGGTGAAATTCAGTGTTAAATTCCATGAAAATTGAAGAAAATGGGAACTATAACCAGTTTTTGATTTACTTCATGGAAGATAGAAACCCACACACACACACACACACACACACACATATATATATATATATATTGTTTTTTTATCAACCGAATGTGATAGTATTTCTGCAGGTAATGTTCTAATGTGATCACAAGAAATATAGAGAATGTGTTCCAGTCCAATAATAAACTACTGTATTGCCTTTTTATATGTGCTGTTGTTGTTTATCTTTTTATATTTCCAGCACTTGTTGGAACAGTGAACATCTTTCATGTGGTTAGTTTAATGTTTCATGAAAGCAAACATACACAGTAGTGTGCAAAAGTCTGCAACCTCCACTTATTGAAATAATAGCAAAAGCAGTCATAAAGTGCTGCTTATTGAAGAAAGAAGAAATCATCACCTCAACACCTAAATATAACATGTTGTCAGTGTTTACTGTGTACACTCTTTTTAATCTTTTTGGGAACCATATTTTCCTGCAAGGATTTTTTTCCACATCTCCAAAGTCTTAGAAGTTGGTTGCATTTTCTGCTTCTCATGATTCAAGTAATCCCAAACACGTTGAGTGATGTGACATGGGGGCGGTCAGTCCATTGTTATCAGAACACCAGAAGCTACCTTTCCTGATTTCAGATTTTCCTTTCCTTTCTTAGTAACGGATTCTTGACAGCTACACATCCATTCGGACCCACAGAATTATTCATTAAATGAATAACTTGGTTATTGGTTGTTTTGACTGGAAATTTAAGGAATTAATGGGGGTCTCTTACTTTTGCAGAGCACTGTACACATCTACATAATAATACTACCAAAGGAATCCTCCAGCCATACATCCTAACAATGCTAAAAATGATAAACCACTGATAACTGACCTCTAATGTACCTGATCCATAAATTTAATCTTAGCCCCATTTGCATTTTTTGGATCAAATGTACTAAGAAGAAGTACTATTAACAAAATACGGTATATTGCTATTGTGGGAACAAAACCTCATATCTCCATTTTTGTCGATTTTCAGTTTTTGACATACTTTAAAAATGCTTGTTGGTGTTTATATTGCGTGTAAATTTCATGAAGGATGGACCAAAGTAAATGGCCAAAAACGACTTGGAAAAAAGTCTGGTTCCATTGACTTACATTTTTAAGTAATGTATGTTTTTTCCTTCTCCTGTAAAGTTACCATTTTGGAGATACAAGGTTTTGTCTCTGACAGCAGTGATATATACACTGCTCAAAAAAATAAAGGGAACACTCAAATAACACATCCTAGATCTGAATGAATGAAATATTCTCATTGAATACTTTGTTCTGTACAAAGTTGAATGTGCTGACAACAAAATCACACAACAATCATCAATGGAAATCAAATTTATTAACCAATGGAGGCCTGGATTTGGAGTCGCATACAAAATTAAAGTGGAAAAACACACTACAGGCTGATCCAACTTTGATGTAATGTCCTTAAAACAAGTCAAAATGAGGCTCAGTATTGTGTGTGGCCTCCACATGCCTCTATGACCTCTCTACAACTCCTGGGCATGCTCCTGATGAGGTGGCGGATGGTCTCCTGAGGGATCTCCTCCCAGACTTGGACTAAAGCATCCACCAACTCCTGGACAGTCTGTGGTGCAACGTGGCGTTGGTGGATGGAGCGAGACATGATGTCCCAGATGTGCTCAATCGGATTCAGGTCTGGGGAATGGGCGGGCCAGTCCATAGCTTCAATGCCTTCATCTTGCAGGAACTGCTGACACACTCCAGCCACATGAGGTCTAGTATTGTCCTGCATTAGGAGGAACCCAGGGCCAACCGCTCCAGCATATGGTCTCACAAGGTGTCTGAGGATCTCATCTCGGTACCTGATGGCAGTCAGGCTACCTCTGGCAAGCACATGGAGGGCTGTGCGGCCCTCCAAAGAAATGCCACCCCACACCATTACTGACCCACTGCCAAACCTGTCATGCTAAAGGATCTTGCAGGCAGCAGATCGCTCTCCACGGTGTCTCCAGACTTTGTCACATCTGTCACATGTGCTCAGTGTGATCCTGCTTTCATCTGTGAAGAGCACAGGGCGCCAGTGGCGAATTTGCCAATCCTGGTGTTCTCTGGCAAAAGCCAAGCATCCTGCATGGTATTGGGCTGTGAGCACAACCCCCATCTGTGGACGTCGGGCCCTCATACCATCCTCATGGAGTCGGTTTCTAACCGTTTGTGCAGACACATGCACATTTGTGGCCTGCTGGAGGTCATTTTGCCGGGCTCTGGCAGTGCCTCCTGTTCCTCCTTGCACAAAGGTGGAGGTAGCGGTCCTGCTACTGGGTTGTTGCCCTCCTACGGCCTCCTCCACATCTCCTGGTGTACTGGCCTGTCTCCTGGTAGCGCCTCCAGCCTCTGGACGCTACGCTGACAGACACAGCAAACCTTCTTGCCACAGCTCATATTGATGTGTCATCCTGGATGAGCTGCACTACCTGAGCCTCTTGTGTGGGTTGTAGAGTCCGTCTCATGATACCATGAGTGTGAAAGCACCACCAACATTCAAAAGTGACCAAAACATCAGCCAGAAAGCACAAAGGTACTGAGAAGTGGTCTGTGGTCCCCACCTGCAGAACCACTCCTTTATTGAGTGTGTCTTGCTAATCGCCAATGATTTCCACCTGTTGTCTATTCCATTTGCACAACAGCTGTGAAACTGATTGTCAATCAGTGTTGCTTCCTAAGTGGACAGTTTGATTTGACAGAACTTTGATTTACTTGGAGTTATATTGTGTTGTTTAAGTTTTCCCTTTATTTTTTTTGAGCAGTATACTTTGTATATACTCTGCCCCCCTAGATTACTTATAATGGTGCACATGTCATAACCCTCTATTGTTCCTTCATTCTTCTCTACTGATTCATGACTATGTTCCCTCACAGTAACATTCTCAAATCCAATTTCTTCCTGTTCATCCTTATCAGGGGCTTTGGGGAGATGTCTTACTACATGCCTATGAGTCTTATATTGCAATATAAAGCTCAGTTTCCCAGTCAGTCAGCCTATCAGTAGAGAAGTGACTCATATCATGCTCTAATCCCTTTCTAATTGACTTGTAGGCTATTATATGCTGCAGGCAGTAGTTGCCCATTGACACTTAAAGGTGGGGTCATCAAGTCAGAGCACAGTGCACTCTGAGGAAAAAAGTCTGCTTTCCGTGACTATGATGGGCCCCATTAATGGGAGAGTAAACAAAAACACCAAAACTGCCAGTTTTCCGAGTACCAATGATAGCTTACACTGCCAATCTAATACAATCTAATAACACTGCTAATCAAACCAGAGAAGCAGAAATAGAAAAGAAAAAGACCAACTTTAAACCACTTTAGACAAAAATGACCATCAGAGAGGCTTTTCAGTGCTGGAGAGAGCTGAGGGAGTCATTGGGCTGATATATGGTACTGTCAGCTGTTTTTTGGGAAAAACAGGGAAGTGATGGTGCCTCCACAAATTTTGGCTCAGTTATGGCCACAGATGATGGCCTCTTGGCTCACATTTGTCTGCATACATGTGGGCCACTTCAGGCCAGGTGAGTATTTTGATTCTGATCCTGATCCAGCAGCCAGAACTGGACTGGAAAAACTGCTGGAATCATGCCAGATCTGAGCCAGAACTTATTTTCTAGGAGGGTTTTTGCCCAACTTTTCACTAAAAGGGGGGTGGGGTGTGCTTTAGAGGGAACACTGAAGGTTGCCTACCTTCAGCTAACTTCAAAATTGATGAGTCCATCTTCAACTTGTGAAGGCACACTCCAACTGGAGAATGCATTATACTGCTGTAAAAACAGTTCAGAACAGCATGCATTTTATAGTCTAAGCTGGTCTATGCAGATTTATGCTGGTATGCTGCTGGTTTAGCCAGTCATCCAGCACGGTCATGCATTCAAAACACAACAATTGCTGGTTTTGCTGGTGACCAACCATGCTGGCCTATGCTTTTTCTAGCAGGGTAAGCAGAAAGTATTCTGCAAAGAAGCCTATCAAGCACTTAAACAATGGTTGCTTTAGCTGTTTTTATCCACAGCAAAGTGAGAAACGAGAACTAACTCAAGCAGACAACCAACATAACTTATAATTCTAGTTCGAGTTCATTTTCCACCTTCTTCAAAGACAGCTGGATCCACCTTTATAACTGTGATGATCAATTTACTTGGCTTTGGTTATTTTATGCACATACAAATCTAAAGCATCTAATTTGGCTAATTAGCTATCTTACTTACTAGCTTTCTCAGCTTAAATTTGCTAATATGAAATAATAAAATGCACTTTTCTGTGCTCACACACTCACACAAATGTCTACAATTACACAGAATTATGCACAGAATCAAACAAAGCGCATATTTTTGTCTGTTGAGTGTGAAAATAAGAGGAAAAATACACTGAGGCTAGCATGCATGCTAATAACAGTAATGTTAGCTTCTAAGTTATGTCGCCTTAGCAGACTGATAATCTTCTTTTCTTTAGAAAATGATTAATACACCAAGATACTGGTTTAGTTTGTATCGTAGTGGTCATATCATAATGTTTGGTCTCTCTATCTTCACCTGGAAGAGAAAATAATTGGAAAATGCCTGAATTTGAAAAGCAAAACCAAAGACAGAGGAGAACCGTTGAGTGCTATTCTTACCAATAATGAACTGGAACCAAATACCGTAAATCTAGAGCCTGCAGTACTAGACCAATGGGTAGTGGAAAAGGCACAGTTCCAGTTTTATGGTGCCAAAGTTTCCAGTAGTTTGCGTAGTGGAAACACCATTAACCTGAAGTATGTCTGTGTGTGTATTGCATCTTCTCACCAGTCCATGTGTCTCAATATGTTAATGTAGTCTGGAAAATATGAATTTCAGGTAAATGACAAAGATGTTATGTGCAATGTTATTGTCTCTGTTGCCTAATGCTTAAAAAGTGTTTTTTTTGTTTATTTTTTGTTAATATTGCTAAACTGTGCTGGACAGAGGCCTTGTATTTCTTGTTCTTCATCAGAAAGTGGTTTTAAGGCATTATCCTCCTGCTGCCCTCTTTGTACGACACTTGTCCTCTTGTTTATGCCTTTGCCCTTTTCGGAAACCTATCGGATAAGTGCTCTGACGCATCTACAACCTTCCACAACTTTGGGAGTCCCTGAAAAGAAACAAAAACCACAGTTCCTCCTGGAACCGTAAGGTTTCTCCTTTCCTTGAGCAGAAGTCACAGCAGTATCAAAGGGCTTTTTGTGACAGGAGGACAGCAAAGACATCAGGGGGTTGTGGGCACAAAGGCAGGTACTGAGATAGAAATCTC
Organism: Pygocentrus nattereri; assembly: GCF_015220715.1. Taxonomy (NCBI): domain Eukaryota; kingdom Metazoa; phylum Chordata; class Actinopteri; order Characiformes; family Serrasalmidae; genus Pygocentrus; species Pygocentrus nattereri. The sequence goes on from NC_051233.1 coordinate 11,072,474, forward strand.
TCTCTCTCTCTCTCTCTCTTTCTCTCTCTCTCTCTCTCTGTTGTCCGTGTGGGGCCTGCTCTGTTGTCATGTGGTAATGGATGCTTGGATGCACTCAAGCAAGATGGTCACTGCACACTTAGAAGATTTAAAGGAGAACTTCTTTGACCATTGTTCTGATCCCGTAGACACGTCCATGTCACGTTCCAGTCCGTCCATTTGTTGACTCACCTCTCATCTCTGTCATGGTAGCATGGCCCCATGAACAAAGATGGCCATTCTGTTCCATTTAAAACCACAGTCATGTCCTTCTTTCCTATGACATGCCAATCAGATAACACCTTTGGGGAGACACAAGCAATGAGGGGTTTTTGAAAAGGCCAAGGGCTTTTGTGTATTTATCCAAAACATGTTGTCTTTAAGGTTCTCATTCTGACCTGATCTAGTGCCACTTTCAACTAAGAAATCTTCATTTTCACCTATTATTCATAGCAGACATTTATGTATTTGTGACTTCCAGAAGGCTTCGAATGACCATTCTTCTCACAAAACAGAACTGGCTCTGCTTATTAAAAATGAAAATGTAATTTTTAAAATTTACTGTCAGTTCTTACTTAATTATGTAAGTAGTCAATCTAGCACATTAGGTCTTCAGTTCAGCTCCTGAAGTCCTAACCAATGATTGAGATGACTTGGCTGTAGCTAATGAATACCACACAGAGAAGAATCCTGATTGGATCATTTTAATTGGGCATTTCAAGAATTTAGTTGTTTTGTATCTAATCAAAGAAGAATTGCTACAATACCTGCAGAGTTTATACACAAATCCTGATTACATTACATTACATTACATTTACATTTAGCAGACGCTTTTATCCAAAGCGACTTACAAATAATGAGGTACATAGAACAAGCATAGTCAGGCCTTAAAGGAGGCCAAAGGGTAATAGCGGGGTAGAGAAGGGAAGGAGGGCAAGAAGGAGATGAGTTTGGTAGTGGTTAGATTGCAAGAGGCGATTAGAGTAAGTGCTCCCTGAAGAGCTCTGTCTTCAGGAGTTTCTTAAACATAGCGAGGGACGCCCCTGCTCTGACAGCGGAAGGTAGCTTGTTCCACCATTGGGGAATCAAGTATGAGAACAGTCTCGATTGCTTTGTGTGAATGTTTGGCAAAGCTAAGCGACGTTCATTGGAGGATCGCAGCGGCCGGGCAGTGCTGTAAGCCTTTAAGAGCGAGTGCAGCTAGGAAGGAGCCTGCTCTGTTAACACCTTGTAGGCAATCGTAAGAGTTTTAAATTTGATACGAGCAGCAACCGGTAACCAGTGGAGCTCAATGAGCAGTGGCGGTGACATGCGGCCGTTTTGGTTGGTTAAAGACCAGACGCGCTGCAGCGTTCTGAACCATCTTCAGTGGTTTTACAACACAGGCCGGGAGGCCCGTTAGTATGGCATTGCAGTAGTCGAGGCATGAGATGACCACTGCTTGTACCAAGAGTTGGGTGGCTTGTTGTGTTAGAAACGGCCGTATCTGTCTGATGTTGTACAGCGCAAAGCAGCAGGACAGAGCCACCGAAGCAACATGGTGCGTAAAGGAGAGTTGGTCATCTACCATAACCCCCAGGTTCCTAGCAACCTTTATCGGGGAGAGTGAGAGTGATGTGGATGTGTATGTCCGAGAGGCACTGCGATATCCGCACAGAGATCGACGGGTCATCAGGTGGGAATGACAGATAGAGCTGGGTGTCGTCAGCATAGCAATGGTATGAGAAGCCATGTGAGCGGATAACCCGGCCTAGAGAGGTGGTGTAAATAGAAAAGAGAAGGGGTCCCAGTACCGATCCCTGGGGAACCCCAGTGGATAGAGAGTGGGCTGAGGAGAGCTCTCCATGCCATGACACCTTGAATGAGCGCCCAGTGAGGTACGATCTGAACCATAGTAGCACATTGTCTGAGATACCCATGTTTGATAGAGTAGATAGGAGAAATTCATGATTGACTGTGTCAAAAGCAGCTGAGAGGTCCAGCAGAATGAGTACTGAGGACTGTCCTGCAGCTCTGGCAGTTTTTAGTGCCTCAATCACAGATAAAAGAGCCGTTTCAGTGGAGTGCCCTTTTTTAAAACTAAAAAAGATTGATTTTGGTCCAGGAGGTCATTCTGGGAGAGGAAACCAGAGACCTGACTGTAGACTGCTCTTTCTATAGTTTTGGAAAGAAAGGGTAGTAGTGAGATGTTATGTTGTGATGATAGGCCTAGGAGGCTCTGACGGTTCTCCACTGCTGCTGTAGGAACAGCTTTGATAAGATAATCTCATGTTAAAACCTACATTGTTTCACTTTAACAGCTACAGCTTTGAATTTGCATTATTCTCGTTTATTCAGGTAATTCAGTACCTGCCCAGTGGCTGATCACAAGTGAGTTTTGATCCAAGGGTTTTCTTTAGTTTTGTAAGTAATAAAGAAGCACATCAAAACTGTTGCCCCCGGGAATGACTGTAAGCTGAATTAGGTTGCAAAACATAAATATTCCTTCACAGGGCCAGTATCTTGGAAAATCAAATTACCCAATTTGTTTTACATTATTAATATGAAGTAATATGTAAACATCATCAAAGATTCAAAAGTCAAAAACAGCAGTCATTGTTCTTGTGATGCCGTGAGAGCCAACTTGAACTTTACAAATATCCACCCATTCTGCCCACAGCAGTGTAGCTCTGCCCATTCATATTGAAGTTCAAAGGAGAGTTTTAGATTTGACTGCTTTTTGAATTAGGCAGGTCAGCCAATCAGAACAGAGCTTGATTATCTTATATCAGCTTTAAAAGTGCAGTAACAAAGACAGCCTGTTTATTCTAAGGGAGAAGGTGAGGTTGGAAAATGATCATGTGGAAAATAATTATTTAGTACTTGAAAATCACACAAATGTTATAAATAGAATTTAGAGAAAAAATATGATACAAGAAGATGTAGCAATTACGATTTGCCTATGCTGACAAATACAGGGCAGACTTTGCTTACCCCTTAAAGGCTCAAATGGCAAACATCTGTAGTTTTAGTATAAACTATGCATATAGTACATGCAGAAGAGTGGACTTTTGACCTGTAACTGAGCTTCCAAACCTTCCTCAGGGATCAGTCCTGACGTCAGGGATATTCCTGATACATTTCTGATGTGTCAAGAGCTGTGGCCTGCAACACTTCATACACTGTTATTGCCAGCACATGTTAGAATATATAAATAGTTATATATGAAAAGCTATAAATATGCACCTTTCAAAGTACCTAGTGTACCTTTTGAAATCAATTAAAGGTACATTATCACACCTTAAGGACCATGTTGTACCTTTTAGAGTACTTTCACTTTGTTTCTACATTAATGGAATACAATTTACCAAGAGTTTTTTCTGCCAGCGCAGATTGCTTTCACAGATATAAGCATACAGTTGTATGCAAAAGTTTGAATACACCAGTCAAGTTGCATGTTAAGATTTTCTAAGTTAACACATCCTCTATAGAGCACAGACTTAAATATGGCATTTTTTAGAATATTTTAGTATATCAAACTATAAGTGTATTAATTGTAGTTTAACGTACTGGAATAAAAAGCACAATAATATAACGTGTGCTATAACTTCTGCAAAGGCCACATTCTTGTTTTTCCAATATATTAAATAATTTTGCATTCAAAAATATTAACAATTGTTATCATTATTGTTGTTGTTGTTTTTGTTTTACTATTATAGAAAACTGTCAGACACTTTTCTTTATTGTAATTCATTTCTGTGGATTAACAGCAAATTCTAGTAAATTAAAGCCTAAGATTTGAGAATTTTATGCCAGTCTAGGCTTAAAATATATTCCATAATTTTTTTCACAATTCCTGCATAATTAAATGACTAAAATGAAAACAAAGTCATTCTGGTTGGTTTGATGCATTATATGAAATGGTGCAATGTAAAGACTCAGATTTCTTTACAATGACGGTGATAGGAACCAGGGAGCACAGTTAACAATGTACAGTTATAAAACAGTAATAATGGGTGTATCTCTTTAATGCTCTGCTGTTGAGCAGTGGGTGCTATGATTCTTTAGAAAAGGAGCTGATAAATAACCTCCATGGAAAGAGATCAAACACGCCAGAAATCTCGTCCAGCATATCTGCGCACAGCACAAGACCAGGAAAGAACAAGCCAACAACATCATTCCCAAAAAACTGATCTTATATTGTTCTCAGGTAATAACCATGGTAATGAGATGGGCTTCCTGGACGAGATGAAAGGCCCTGAGGAAACAATGAGGCAGCGCCTGTAGACATGAAACGTGAACGCAGATTGTTTACAGGTGCATTCCACTGATAAACTGTGACTTTGTAGTCTTAAACACTTTAAAACAGTGCACAGTTGAGCTAAGATGATGATCAGCAAAGTTTTGAAAAGTTATAAAGTTCTCACAAAGTAATGACTGTAAATTTTAAATTATATTTGTGCGAGATAAGCATTCATTCACAGCAGGAGAGCAGGGATTCTCACAGATAATAACAATAATTATATTATTTTATTTTTATTTCATTGTTGTAGTCTGTAAGAATGAGTCTTCTTCTGTAGAAAATTTGTAATACAGGTAAACTTATATAAGTTTAGGCTTAAAAAGAATTCTACCAATTTTTCAAAATTTCTGTGTAATTCAGTTGCAAAATGCAAAAGGAATTTTATTGATTTTCTATATATATATAATTACATATAAAATATATATAATAATAATAATCCATAAGTAATTGTGCTTTTAAAATGTGCAGAATGTACTTATTTACATAGAAACTAAACAAAACATTTGACCAGCAGTGCCCAAACTTTTCATTCAACCTTATATACAGCCATTTTATTTATAATCTCAAATGACCAGTGAACCTACACATGTCTTCTTTGATTTTCTCTGAAGTGTTAAAGATGCTAAAATAATGGTAAATTTAAAAAGATTTCTTTGGACATTCTATTGCCTTACAACACCTGCATGCCATGGATGGATTTTGAAAAAAAATATGTTTTAGGCCAAAAGCTTCACAAACTGTAAAACATATCTCAGGCATCGGGCAGTGCATTCATAACAAATTTCATGCAATAACTTTATGTGAGGGAGCTTTAAAAGGCTTTAAATTCATCTGAGTAAGTTTCTCTACAGTATTTCACAACAAACCACTTAGTATGACTTTGATTAAAATGATATAATGATTCAACCCCTTAAACCAACCAGTGGGCCCAAAGTCTTATTACAGAGCCTAAGAACAGAAAACCAGTTTGCACTGAAGAGCCCGTAGTTATTAAATTATAAGACCTAGTATGTAATAAGCCTAAGATTTTAAGGGATTAACTATGCACATATGTTTTTAAAGAACTGTTGGGTCAACAAATAGTAATTTCAATGATAAATATCAGTGGACAGATGGCACTAATATAAATACTCTGGTAACTAACATGGTAAAAATATTTACATCTTTAAATAAAATCTGTGCTGTTACAGTACTTAAAATAGGCCTGCTAATAGGAGAATGACCTTTGTTCTTGACCTTTCCTTCTACGTAATCATCACGTAATGTTAACCTTTAAGGAAAGAAACACTTGCCCTTCAAGAGTCTTCTTGTCGACACTGAAGGAGCTAGATGTTCCTGGATTGACTCCAAGCCAATTAAAGCAAAATACTAATCACTTTAATCCCAGAAGAAGTTTTAGGGTTTAGGTAACGTGATCTGGATTAGAAGGTGTTGGTAGAAGTTTGTGAGTTCAAGTCTGTGTGGACTCATATCAGGAGATATCTGCACTGACTGGATAAGCAGAAAGCTGGTGCACAGGGAGAGATATCCGAACTACAGAATGAAAATGATCCACATTCCTAAACTAGTCAGAGACACTGGCATAATAATGATGAAATCTGAGCAGAGCTGTAGCCATATGATGAAGTGAGATAAGAACGTGGGGCAAGGATTTCAGGTTCATGTTCAGGTTCGGGTTCGGAATACTTTATCAGTCCCACACACATGACTGTACATATATACACACACATGCATACTTTTTTACAAAAAAAAAAAAACAAAAAATAAAAACCCTTGCATATGTCAGGCATCAAATCCACATACATAAGTAGATGAATAAATAAATAAATGCATGGAGACGACGAATATAACAATCATTTTAAAAGACTGTTATCCGCATTTAACAGCTCGATAGCAGAAGGAATAAAAGGCTTAGCGATTTGTTCTGCTGAAGGGTGTAATATAACGCCGACCTGGCGTCATTACAGTAAATTCGCTGGACAAAATCTGATCAGATTCACTGAAATTCCTTTTGCTTTCTGAGCCACTTGTTTCTCCCACAGGGAGCCCAGGTCTCTGTTGGACTCCAGTTATCTTTGACCAGATTTTTACAAACGCCCTTCAGGCTATTCTTGTCCCTCACCGACAGCCCATTGAACCAACAAATAAACGAGAAAGTTAAAACACTTTCAATAAATGACTTGTAGAAACTGCACAACACTGTATGACAAACATGAAAAGAATTCAGCTTTCGCAGCAAGTGAGCTCTTTGTTGACCCTTCTTAACAACCAGCATCAAATTTAAGTTGGGAGTCAAACACTGATCCTAAGTACTTATATGTGTCCACAATTTGTACCTCTTTTCCATGTATGACACTAGCTTTTGGTTCCTTTTTATTTTGCCTGAAATCAATGATTAATTCCTTAGTTTTTGACACATTAAGGTCAAGAAAGTTCTCATCATACCACATAACAAAAGCAGGAAGAGCACAACCATGATCTGACTCTGAACCATGAAGATTTGACATCTTACCTCTTATAGTTGACTGAAAAATATGGGACGATACTTTATGATATCATCCTATTTTGTTAACTTATTCTTTACCAATTTGTATGCTTTTCCTTCCTGTTCCTTTTTAAATCGTTTTTGCAGGCATTGAATTTAAAAAGGTTTAGCCACTGCTTATCTTGTGCATTTTATCCACTCCACCTTCTTCGTAAACCTTCTATAAACTGTATAACATGATGCCTAGTAATGGGCGGCATCCAGCATACCGCTTGAAATTTTTGTAAAAGCCAGTGAAGTTCCAATCGGCTGCCTGAGTGGATACAATGAAACAAACAAAAACAAAGAAAACCATAATTTGTAGAAATAGAGCTTTGAATTTTAGGGTAGGACAGGCAAAATTACACTTCTAATAAGGAATTTTATTTTAGCCTGTAAGATGTACTTTCTTATTGTTCAAAATTCAAGCCTTGTACCACCTTATTATAATTGCAGTAACAATTTTTGCTACAATGAATTAAAGTTTGTGGTCTTTACTACTGAAAATTCAATTGTTACTAGTAAAAATACATTTTGAACTAGTAGAAATTAATTTTTTATTAGTAAAAACTTACTAGTGGATATTACATTTTCACACGTTTAAATTGAATTCATAAATTGAAATGAAAAAAAGGATTAAAAGCAAAAACGGCTTGCCATACTAGAAAAGATTTTTAACTGGTAAAAAATGTCATTTTCACATGTATATACTGAAACTCATTATAACATTGTTTGTAAATTGAAAAATTGGATCAAAGCTAAAACTGTTTGGAATAAAATCAGTTTGAACATGCAATTAGCATCTCAACATGTCAAATAACTCTTCACTTGTTTGGAAACCCACAAAACTCATTGGTAATCCTTATTTGTAAATGAGCAAACATATTCATGCTATTTGCTCATAATGTCAATGTAAATCTGGTGGTGCATTTTATGAATCTGGTGCAGAAAATCAGCAAAGTGCTAGTGAATCTGATAACAGAGTTGTGGGGAAAAATTTCTATCTGATTATATTAATTTTAAAAATCAGAGTCAATTTTCATTCCGCCAGTGGAATGGCCACTAGGGGAAGAAAGAAAAACTCTACATATTGACTATATCCTCAATGTGTTGTTCAGAAAAGCTGAGGTCATTTATCATGATACCGATAATGCGTCTTCATTATTAACACAGAAATCATTAAATATTAATTACATTGTATAGATTACATATACAAAGAAATACTACCAACCTTTGAAAACAATTACACAATTACACCATAATGAAACACCATTATGGAGTTTTTGGCTGCTTTTGACAGTTGTTTCCATGCACACTGGGTTGGCTGGACAGCACTGTGACTTTCCATTGGCTGAACAGGCTGTAAGCTGAACTAGAGGTGCTTTCAACAGATACTCGGCATCATCCACACACTTTAGAACAGAATAAATCATCTACATGAGCTTTTATCTGGGTTTACCTAGCTAGGCACTTTTTACTTAGAATTTTTTAAACACCTGAGCCAGAACACCATTTCAACTTTTACTCTTGGAATGGGGATCTGGTACATTCCGGCCCATTTCCACTCCTCCATATCTTGAGAGAGGGAGAATATGAGCCATAAAGTGAAACATGCATACAGAAATATGCAGAGAGAAACTGGATAACAAAATGGAGAAAAAATTGCCAGAAGGGCAGAGAACAGGATAGAATCACAGCAGGGGGCAGGAAGAAAGTGGAAAAGAAAGGAATAAACAGAAAAATTCACTGATTCACTGACTGCAGGATCCTTTTCATAGAGTCCCTCCAAAATAATTCACGCTATTTTACACCCCACTCACGTCTCATGTGTCACCTCCACAAAGCACACGCTGACAACACCACACTGGCACGTGCACACCCCACAGACACCCACCCACATAGACACACTCACACTGAAGGTGACCTGCAACACATGGCTAAGTGCTGCCAGTGTGTTTGAATGGCCTTGAGGCCCAAACAGACTTCATTAAAATATACAAAAAAGACATGGAGTTAAAGTAATAACAATAGCCTAAAGTCAAATATACATAGTTTTCTCCTTATCCAAAGGTAGTCAATCAGCCAAGACCTGTTTGGCATTCAAAGTTCTTTTCTTAAGATTCGCACTGGAGCAATGAGGCTAATGTGGCTAACAAGTAGAGCTTATGCTGCATTGAAGTGGACCTTTTTATCAGAAAAATGAGATTCCCACCAGGAGGCACCACATGAAAAGTTGGACGATAAGGGCGGGTACACTAAAATTTTCAATGCAGTACAAATTGGTTGAGTTGCTGCTATTTTTAATAAGGCAAAAATTTTAAGTGAACAGTCAAACAACTGAAAGCAATCAGACAAACTGTTGAAGCATATTAAATGGTCATAGTAAGGTACATTCTATAAACACACACCCACACACACACACACACACACACACACACACATCACCTAAACCGCTTATCCTTCTGGGGAGCTAGAGCCTATCCCAGCTCTCATCAGGCGGAAAGGCAGGACACAGCCTGGACAAGTCACCAGTCCATCGCAGGGCAGACAGACAGACACATTCACGCATACCTAGTTTTGTTTCTGCTTTGTATGAGCTCAAAACATCCATAAAATAGGCCAAACCTGAAAGACACTATCTAATAAACCACAACACCCATTTCACATCCTCAGTGTTCTGTTTAACTCTCAAATCTCTATAATCTACACGAATGTGCACTTTGCACTTTGTGAATGAGCTCCTCCTTGAAAAAAAACTACCACCCTACTTGCACTTGAAATGACAATAATGGACTAAAGTACATTACATGTCCAAAGAAGACAATCTTTCTAAATGTGAAGATTTAAGATGTTCAGTTCAAGCCTATAGTCTTCATAGAAAGGCATGGACAATATATTGGGACACACAAGTGCTTAAGGTCACCTTACCCAAAGCCAGGCAGTGGCCAGAGGGGTGTAACTCTGGAATGATGGAGCTCTATCCAATAGTTTTGGGTTCAAGGGTAGCGTTTGTGATCCAGAACTAATCATTCAGCATCAATACCTGACCTCACTAATGCTCTTGTGGCTGAATGCAATCAAATTGTCAGAGCAATGTTCCAACATCTAGTGCAAGCACGTCCAATCCCATCTGCAGAGGACCAGTGTGGATGCAGGTTTTTTTATTCTGAAGAAGCAGGAGTTCACATGATTCCATTTGTTTAATCAGTTGGTCTCAGTCTTCAAACAGTTGATATGGTGTGCTCCTGATTTGGTAGAATGAAAACCTGCAGCCACACCAGCCTAAGATTGGACATGCCCTGCGGTGGAAACAGTACACAAATACAATTCTTGAGTTAAAGTACAGATACCCTTGATAAATATTACTTGAGTGTAAGTGAAGGTGTGCTATTTATATTGTTACTTGAGTTAGTAGTTAGTAAGTTCAAAGTATTTGCTTTTGTACTGTATTATACTTTAGTAATGTTCTTTAGTATCAAAAGTAAAAGTATTTCTTTAAAGATATTCTAATAATACGACATTTTTTTCTTTTGAAGGGTAAAATTTAGCTACACATCCAAACTCTTGATATGTTGGGAATTTTAATTCAAAATAAAATTTTCTTTAATATTGTTACAGTTAGTAAGCTATGATTGGATAATCAGTAATTAGGGGAGAGGCACTATCATTGGTTTGATTTATTTGTAAAAGCGCACCATATTCCTTTGTACATTATGCAAAATCTGCTTTTTACTTTACAGTAACCTGCATAAAGTAATGAAGTAAAAAGTTAATTGTTTTGCTATGAAACGTAAAGTGAAAATCTCATCGTCTCAAAGTCTCATAGAATGTACGTACCTTATAAAAGTAATGTATACTTGGAAAAAAGTACTCAAGTACAGTAATGCATGTACATGTACTGCACACTCCTGACTAAGTGTAAAGCTTTAGCCTTGAAGTCGAATGAGAATGTGTCCATAAACCTTTGGACAGTAATTTGTACTTTTGTCAAAAAAACACATAAACAAGACTATTTAAATTTTTCAAAAACTGCTTAACAACTCAGCACTTATTGTTTGCTATGATAGTATTGTAGCTCCAGTCTGAAACAAAAGAGCTTCAGACTCCAAACGTATCTTGGCTAACATCTTATGCCTATACATAATGGCTGTGGATGCAACCCAGGTTAATATAATCTAACCTTAGATCAGTGGGGTCTATTCAGACCCGGAAACCCACTGAGGAGGCCAGGCTCCAAAGATGACACACAAAGCACACCAGCAGGATGTTGCCAGTCACTCGGCCTGAACGATGGCCATCTCTTGCTAAAGACAAAAGGGATCTTGAGTACCAGGAGACATGGAGGGGGTGGGGTGGGGTGGGGTGGGGTGGGGGTGCAGGAGGTGCTGCCGGACACAAATGCTTTTTTCTTTTTTGGACAGCATGGCTATTGTTTTGAGGCTTAAGTATCAAAGAATGAGGTCTGTGTGCTTTTGCTGGGACTGAGGTTGTACAGATAAGTTACTGAAGTCCTTTTATCTGTAGTAGTTCTGGTCACTGTTCAAAAAGTGAAGCTTATGACTTCATAACGACTGGTTATTGCAAACCCAGGAAATGTAGTACAATATGACCATCCTGCAAAGGTCTCCAAAGGTTGAGTTCATTCAATATCACCCTCCGTAGAGTCAGCTCAAGGGCTTTATTTGAGTTCTGTGGGGCTCTGTGGAATCTTGGTGTTTACACAATTGAGTTACGTATTTAGAGGACGTAAACCTTTACTGGGTTGCATGAATTCTATGGTTTCGCTTATTGAAAATGAAACTATTAACAGATTTAAAAATAAACAAATTAATAAGTATATTTCTGAGGGGGTATTTTGGATTTTGTTGCCATATGGGAACAAATGTATACAAAGGCTAAAAATATTTTAGGAATACAGAAAGGTATGAAATTTAAATTCTATTCATTATTTGGAATATAAAAAAGACATTCGTTTTCTGTGAGTGTGTGCACACTTACATTCATTATATAATCTAGATTGCAGTTCCACTGTTACATGCTGTTGCCATTAGACAACAGACTACATTTGATCATTTTATTTGAACCCATTGCATTTAAACTGGTTTTATTTATTGTTTTTCATATTTTTCTTGAAGTAGTTGTGTATAAATATTGAATTATAGCCACACTTTGAGAGCACTTCAGGAGCTAGGCCTCACCATATTATGGATGTGTGAAAAAAGAAGCAGACTGCAACAGGAAAGCATGTAATCAGATAAAAGTATAACGCTTTAAACATAAAGTCTTCAGTTTTCCAAATTAGAAGTCAAAGACCTAAGCTGGTGTGCCGGGAACCAAGGCACAAAGGTAGTGAAGACTGAGCTCTCTGAAACCTGGATTGTGAAATTTATAGTTTGGTATCTGATTCTTGCTTCCAAAGGAGGCCGGTGGAGTGATCCCTGGCAAGGAGTCTCATGAGAGAACTTTGAGAGGTTATGGACCAGAATTCTGAGTTTGAGGGAGAAGTTGAGCAGCTTCATCAGTCAGTAAGACTCTGAGAATGTATTCTCAGGATGTTGAGAAGTAGGAATCTGTAGATTTGTTGTGGTAGATGTTATGCGATTTGAGAAATGAATTTGATTGTCTGAGATCATTCGAGGGTTTTTAGCTCTACATAGATGTTGAAGGAGTCTATAGTTATATAGAGCTTCAGACTAAGGAGGTGCTATGTGTCCTGTAGGTAGATGCGTTCCTTCTTGCTGAGGTGGTGGGTCTCCATCCATGACGAGGGACCAGCAAGACAGTCCAATATCTTCTGTGAGAAGTCAGAGGTGGTCAGTGGAAACAACAAGCAGTACGGTCTTACTCATCACTTAGAACTCAACAAACCAATTCGACGGGGGTGCCAAAACTTTCCCCAGAGACTGCAGCTGAACTCACTCATTAGGGGGGGTACTATTGTACTTTTTGAACATGAGTGTTGTCCAAAGTCCATTGCCCATATTTCTGCTGCACAGCAATATTCACATTGAATAAGACCAGTTCCTGAAATTACTGGTCAAGAAACTGTAAATAAACATCATCCATAAACCATCAAGACAAGAATATGAAAGTTGACTCATTGTCAAGGACATTTCTGGCTGTTTCCACAATATACAAAGTGCATTAATGGCACTCCGCCATTACCTTCTGCTTAAGGAAGTCGCAAACACCAGGCACCGATTTCTCAAGTGTGGGCGCTTTGGCTGACCCCAAGCTTCCTGTTCTAAGGCTGGCTGGGCAACAGCCTTACGCATTTTCTTTTGTCTTCTTTACCTGCCTCTTAACATTCCCAGACCAAAATCACCACATTATGCTTTTCTCTGGGTGCAGGATTGTGTTGTGAGAAACAGGAACAGCTTTAGGGAGGACAAGGAGCCCTTATTCTTTATTTTAACCATCTGAGTCACTTGGACAAAAGATTCCACACAGATGACAATAACTGGGTGCTGCCAGTACATCTCTTTCTCGCTTTCTTACGCACACATTTGTTGCTGCTGGATCACATGGAAGGTTTCCTTAACTGATATTCCTTAATGAATACTATTAGCATAAATGCAAATAAAAACAAAGCAGTTTTTTGTAAATCCACTTTGGCCTTTATTAAAGAAAATAGCATAAAGACAAGATATTTAATGTTTTACCTTGTCAACTTTATTGACACACACAAAAAAGGAAAATTTTAAGACTAAGTTTAAGAACGCTGTAAAATGCTCACACAACATATTTAACAGGTGATGCAATCATGCTTGGGTATAAAATAGGCATTCAAGAAAGGCCTAGTCCAGGGGTTGCAATCCAAATGTTGAGAAGAGCTCTTTTGTCCTTTCAACAAAAATCAAACTTCCTTGGGATTCACAACATAATATATCCATGTTACCTTCTTCCAAATATGTTCTAATGCACTAGTATAGGCTAAAAATATATACTTTATATTATATAAAACGAAAACAAGACTACTTTGCTCTTCTTTTTGCTTTAGCTCAGATACAGCCGCTCGCATCTTCAGCAGGAAACTTTTTTTTTTGTAAAATGTCTCTCAACATTTGACTTTCTACAAGGCTGAAGTCGCTTCTCATTCTCGAAAGTGATGTCCCGTTCCACTTTAATGGTGCCTGAGGAGCTAAAATGTAACTGCCGCACCATTTAAGGTGGAACGGGAGCTGGCAAATGAGAAGCTGATTTCAGCTTTGCAACTTTTTAGTATTAAACAAATTAAACGGATCAAAAAAACAGCTGGAGTGCTTATGAATGCAAGTCCAATTGTGTCCAAATTTTTTCAGATCTTTCTTTTTGGTATTTCTTTAGCTGCTAGCTAGGTGAGACTGTTGTTTGTGTTGCTATGTGACCAGCAGTCTGCATACCAACCTGCAAGGTTAAAGGCGGAATTAGCAGTTATACATTTACTCCAGCATTCAAGACCATTTATTGCTAAAACTGTATTGAACAATCAGCAGAGCTTTAGTTTTCTGCTAAGCAGGATTATTTTTTTACCTAAAAATATAATTCTGCTATGGAGATGCAATAGGGCAGTGAAAGGAGCCGCATGTTGACAGCCCCTGGCTTATTCCTCTATGAGCAAAGATAAGTTAAGGCTCACCAAAAAATGTGTCCGCGAACAATTCAACAGTTTAAGAACAAGGTTCTTCAACAAGCAACTGCGAAGACTTCATGTGTTCTAATGCGTTCTAATACATTAGATTAACTATCAACATAAATATGAAGTGACATTGGGTGAGACCAATTTTAAGGCCAATAGAAGGTCACTCTAAGCCTTCTGAAAGTCCTAGATACATCACTGAGCAGCCGCTAAATCAGTGGGAATCAACAGCAATGGAAGCTCAACACCAGGCCTCTCTACTGAAAGAGTCACTGTAAACCTGCTACAAGCTAAAATGTATGCTGATACATCTGTCACAAACTTCAAGTAAAACATGGAATGTCTTTTAGAAGTTCTCAAATGTCTGTGTTTAATCTAGTCTTGGCCTTTTCAAATTTTCCATCCTACCTTGAATGGTACAGCAGTGTACATTCTGGTGCCAACAAATTTTTGTTCCGCCTTAAAAGCTACTGCAGTTACATTCTGCTACATTTATTTTAAGGTGGAATGGAAAATTTCAATAAGAGGTCTAACTTCAGTGTTCATATGAATTAGCTTAGCACTAACAAACTACTAGAATCCCATTGGACCCCTAGCAGAAGTGCTCCCAGGGTGCTGCATATACGGCTGCCTACCGCTCCATGCAAGTGTGCACACTAGTGTGTATGTGATGCTTCACTGAAATTTCCCTATTATGGGATTAATAAGGGTCACTTAATCTAATCTAAAAAACACACAGCTTTTGTAAACAGCCAAATTGCCTTTCACACTGTAGGCTAGTTTTTCTCTGGTTGTTGTATTATTGTGCTGAAAATGTATAAAACCAAACACTATTTGCATGGACATCCATACACACATTCACAAGCATGCTGTCATACACACACACCCACACACACTGTCACACTGCAAAACACACACGAACATACACATCCTCCAGGCCTCCTAGGGAGCATTTGTGCCATGTGAACACCCCGCTGTTTTTTTACCTCGATACAAATGAACGTTTGGTGGGAAAGTAAACAGACGCACTATGTTTTGGATGGAGCTCCAGAAACATTTTTGTGACGACACGGGAGAAAAATGAGATTTGTTCCCTTTTAGCAGTAATATTTACGTCTCTGGAGGAAGCGCCTCCTGCCAACCATCCAGTGGCTCTTAAGAAGATGGAAGATGGGACTTTGAAGGTGACGGATGCATGTGGGCCTTTATAGTTTACTTAAGAAGTCCTAAAAAAAGAACAAGCAGATGGCATTTCTTTTTTTAAAGATTCTAGAGAGGCTTTGTATGCCACTTGCCAAACATTGTTTTTTTGACAGTGTAAACCATTAAGAAGTCCTCAGACAAAGAAACAATGTGATCACTAGAAATACTGTATTTCCCATCATAAAGTACTATAAAAATAGCTAATAAAAATCTATTCTTATACTTCTAAATTCTCATGAAATCTGCCTTAGCAAGCACATCAAGTACCCTGGTCAGATGTTCTAGTCCACAACTTACCTTCAGTCAACCCAGAACAGATCCTTTAAGCAATTTACAAACAACTTGAATGCAAACTTATGATATCTAATCATGGGAAAGTACGCTAAGCTAATTCAGTGCAATGTTAAGGACATAAAATTATACTACATCATTGCAAAACAGTTTATCTTTAACTTTTTAACTGTTAAAGAAGTGATTAGAAGCCAGAAACAACAGAACACAGAATCCTATCAAAAGCAAGAAAAATAAAGAAAGAAAATTACACAGACAATCAGACCAGAACGAAAATACAACCTTTGCAACATTTGTTGAAAATATGTTTATTTGCCTCATACAGTGATGCCACAGTAGACTCTAGAGTGAGATTTTCTGGTTTAAAGTTAAGGTAAATTCCTTCTGATAATGGAAGGTGGAAAGAACTTTTGAAGGAATAACTGTTTTTGGGCTGTTTTGAAATAAAGCCAGAAAGTTATTGTTATTGCTAGGAGGCTGAATGTCTTCTTACAGCCGTATTACTGTAGTAACTGCCCTCAAACCATCATTACAAATAGTAAACTACTCAAGTAGAAAACTACTCAAATGGCTAATCAAATGAGGAGAACAACAGGCTAAAAGCTAAAGTTAGCAAGGTAGCTGGCTGGCTCTCTAGATACCATGCCTCAGGTTCACTTCTCTTTTAAAATAAAACCTGTATCTAGTGTCTATATTGTATTGAATGAAGACAGAATCATTTTATTTATGCTTTTGTTCGATAACCGAAGTAAGAGTTACACATACGCTAGCCTGGTTGCATTCATTAGCCTGTATATGAGTGGCTAGGCTTGCAGTCATGATTGGTTGAGACCACAGGGGTTTCCAGTAGTTGTATGATATATTCTAAGAAAAAACATGCTTTATTTATAATGTAAGTCAATGGAACCAGATATTTTTCCAAGTAATTTTAGGCCATTGGTTTTTGTCCATTCATCATGAAATTTACACACAATCTGCGATGGACTGGCGACCTGTCCAGGGTTTATCCCGCCTTCCGCCCCATGACTGCTGGGATAGGCTCCAGCCCCCCCCCCCCTCCGACCCTGATGGAGAAGCGGCTTAGAAAATGGAAGGATGGATGGATGGATTTACACACAATGAATATACAGAATAACAGGCATTTTCAAATTATGTCAAAAACTGAAAAATGACAAAAATGGAGATGCAAGGTTTTGTTCCAACAGCAGCAATATATATATTTGCTCATATTAAACTATATGTGTAATATATGTCTAAAAATATATGTTAATACAACAAACTTGACTAAAAATATGTGAAATTATTTCTCCTTTGCATATAGAAGAATGCTGCCTAACAAACACAAAAACATAAATAGTTTTAAGCTGGAATGACCCTTAAATGACCCTTAAATGAGTGGGAAGACTTTAAACAGGGCTGAACTTTTGGTCAGTCATGTAGTGCCAACAAATTACAGGGTCAACAGGCCCAAAAGTGGTTAAGTTCGCATATTCAATTTACAAACCAAAGGTTAGCTATATGGCACACGGTTGACTAACATTATACAGCATGACAACCACTTTTCATTAACTGATTAATCAAGAGAAAAATATCTTATTAGGACACACACACATACTTGAACATGAAAGCCACTGGCAATATTGTGAACAAAAAGACTTTAAAATGTGCTTAGCACAGTCAGATTAAATCCTTCTCAATATGTATTTAGGCTCCCCTCAGGCTGCAAACAAACTTCAGAGACTGATTCAAAGTGCACTATCCCCACCAAACCTCTGGATAACCTCTTGCCTTCCTGTTGGACTACAATGGCTTACGAAACTGCCAACATTTTACACTCGTTCTGACTTTAGCAGGTGTGTGGAGTGAATGAACACACCCCGAAACCAAATCTACTGCTCCGTTTCTCTTTATCTGTCCACAGTTACCAGATAATATTACTAGACACATCACACACTTTGGGCCTGCTGGCAATGGCTACTGCTGGTAATCCCAATAAAAGACACTTCTCATTATGAGTGCACTGAACACTGTTTTAATCTTTTCCTTACAAGTGGGGTGGCTAGGTTATGCAGCCTCTAATATTTTCTTTTGCCTTGATATTCTGTGTTGGTTAAAGCCTTTTCATGTTGCCCTGGAGTTAGTTTAGCAACCAGTGCTACAGTTATTAGCATCATGATTTGCCTGGAGGAAAGCCAGTACACAAACAAAGCTAGTTCACATTAAAGGGTAACCTTTACCCAGAGCCTATTTTTTCAGTGAGAGTTAGAGTCCATCCTGCTTCAGAATCAGGTAAAAAGTCTTCCACAGTCTATACCCCTCTCCCCGGAGGAGCCATGCTAGATAGCTTAGCCAGAGGGCACTGAGAACAACACAGTGGGAGGGAAAGATTAATGGCAACAGTAGCACAGCTATCAGAAACAAGAGCACTTATAATGACAGGAAAGGGCCCATACATGCATATATATCATAAAGGGTCAAGCATTATTTTAAATTGGTTGTGTACATGCACAGAAGTATCAAATGTTGGTGATATATGCATAATACATGGCTCACACACAGGCCTATATGCCTGATATGTGGTTGAATACATGCCAGCACAGCTATTGACTATGTTAGCTGTTTGCATTTGAATAGTAAATGATTTAAATATGTGACAGGCAACAGAACATTCACCAATTTCATGTTTAAACAATTTTATTGTTTTAGAGTTTTAGAATAATCCTCACTTCATTATGAAGTACGTGGAAGAAACTAAGAAGATGCATAAAAATCTAGTGTTTAAATGAAGCCACCATATACATAATATATGGTGTCTATATATGAATAATGTTTTTTATCATATATTGCTAAATGTTTGTGTGACACATATGTTTAATATATATTGGTATATGACTGAACTATATGTCCCGTAAAATGACCAATTTTGAATAACAAATATGACTAAATGTTTCAAATGTTCATATATGACTAATATAAGTTGGATATCAGGGAAATCCATATATGCCAATACGTGTCATATATTGCCATATATCGGATTTTCCTATTGGGAGGGAGGAAAGGAAACAGGTAATATTGAACTGCTGCGGACAAAAAGCGAACTCAGAATTCGGATATATTGACATAGCATGCTGGAATGTGTTTATGTAGCAATGCATGCTAGTCACGAAAGACAGGTACGGTCTTAGTTGAGGTCAGTAAATCTCCAGAAATTAAAGCAACTTGTAGGGATATGTTTTTAAACATATAGAAATCAAATACATTCACTACGCTGGTGAAGTATGAGTGCTAAAATATATACTTAAAGTAGGCTAAAACTGCACTATGCTAGTGAAACAGCTAACAATGCTAACAGACATATGAAATGAGCCTGGAATTCACTTTGCTGGTGTAAAAAAATTATCCTGCAATGCATATAAAAATGAGGAAAATGAAAATCTGGTGAAATAACCTAACAATGAGAACATACATATAAAATGGTCTAAAATGTAATATGCTGATGAAATAATAATCGTAATAGATGTAGCATACATGCATACATAACAGTACCAAAATGTTGCACAATGTTGGTGAACAACACTAAAGAGCAAATGGTTTGGTTTTAGTCTTTGTTTCATCAGATATTCTGAATCTGTTTCCACATATTTTCTGAAATTGCATAATAATGTTAACAAAGCCCTTCTGAGTGGTCTGAGGTGAAATGCTCTGTTCTAGAGAAACTTAGTCCAGTCAGTGACCTCAACATCAGGAATGCAAGTCAACCTCAAATTAACTTATAAACTGGAATAATGATTAAAGGGGAGCTCTACTCATTTTCCAAAATATGTGCATCATGAAAGCTTCAAGATGTAAAAAGCCATTCAGAGGGGTTTGCTATGAAATGCTCCCTTCTACAGAAACTTACAGAGTGAGAATTTTTCACAGTGGTGGTTATAGGAACCAGACATCTGAAGCATTTAATACCTCTAAAAGCTTCCTCACTCGCAGATATTACTATAAATATGGCTATGAATATGTTGGCTGATGGGGACAAAGAGAAAGAACAAGGCAGATTTTACACTTTTTCTTCTTCTCTGACGAATGTTGGCCGATGTCGCTTGTTGATATATATGTTCTCCAGCCCCAGTGATCTGATTTGATATCAGGTGCAGGTTCTTAAATTTAGCACTGAATTAGAGCAGTCTCAAAGGGAGCATGTCTGCCCCGCAAGACTGATCGCCTGAGGTCGCAAATCAAAATACACATACTCACACACACCTCTAAACACAGTCCTGTAAACCGCAACAAGCACACACACAGCGTCATTCAAAGGTTTGAAATCAGTCGTCATATTAATAAATGTTGCTATTCTTCCAGTAACAACTCCTGCAGTATAAATATAGAAATATGAACTAGAACCCAGAAGGTATTTTTACATGCTACTGCACTGGGTACTTCTACTGTTACAAAGCCAGGGCCATTACAGTAGAACTCTTTTTGTCCTTTTGTCCTTTTTTGTCCTTTCAATCTGAAGGCCCCTAACATCCTCCCAAGGGTTCTTTGAGTGTTCATAGTTCTATCTTTCTTTCTTTTTTTTTTTTCCCCCCAATTTTTTCCCCAATTTAGTCGTTTCCAATTCCACCCACTAGTTAGGACTTCCCTCAATCACACAATGCTCTCAATGCTAGGAGGGTGAAGGCCTCTTCCTCTGAGACCTGTCAAACCTTCTTTATATCATAAATCAAACTGTAGCTGATTTTACAAAATAAAATTCATATTTTCTTCAATATCTCTCTTTAAAACATTCCTTTATTTGCATTTCCAATTTTTTTCCATTTTTAAGCCACCTTTTTGCAAGTATTCCCTTATTCACTGCGCCAACCAACCCCATTCTCTCCTACTGCTTTCTCAATTATGGAATCGTTTACAGCTCTGTTCATTCAGCATTCTGGGCATATCTAAAGCCTATATATTCTGGACATACAGATTCTGAAATGTATGTAAAATGTTCATTTTTATACCTCTCTACAAAAATTACAGGCCAGCAATGAAGTTTAGAGCAGTGCTTCTCAGGCCTGGTCGGTAATGTAAAATGTGCCTTTTGCACAAGTCATATTTTATAGGTTTTTTTTTTTTGTCCAATTTGATAAATTCAACAAATAAACAGATATTGTGCATTAAATGTGCAGAAGTGTGTTTTCTGTAAAGAATTAGCACAATTTGACCAGCGAGGTTGCCCAAATGTTTGCATATAACTGCATCTGTAACAAAATGGGTTTTAGTTTATTGAAAAGTGATTCCATAGTTTGAATGGTAATATATATTCACAAGCTGACAGTATCATTCACACACAAACACAACCCCCCCCACACACACACATACATGCACACTGCAAAAGCAGCTGCAATCAAACACAATAGAAAGAGCACAAACACACAGAACTGGTGCTTTGCCCATGTCGCAACGTCAAACTCTATGTCTCTTTGAGGCAGACAAAATCTGCTATTCGTTCCTTTGTGTGCTGCTTAAGCAGTTCAGGTCACTCATGATTTATTCAAGGTCCTTGTCTAAGCTTTTCTAATGGGACATGATCGTTTGACTTTATTTGTTATCTGAAGTTTGGAATGGCAGTGCAGTATATTGACACTGGACTCATAAATGATTCTATTGTACTGAACCCCTACAATGACCAGTGATTGGGACCATGCCAGTCCATCTTATCACACTGGACGGCTTTAGCACAGCTGCTTTCTTCTGGCAAGTTCCTGCAGTGACTCAGGGTTAGTTTCTCTGATAGGAATGTACAACGTGTTGTTTGTTAATAAGGGTGCTAGCAGAAATCGCAAAGGATTTGACATTGAACACTGTAATAATGCTAATTTCTGCTAGTACCCTTATGGAACACAAACAAGTGAAACTTGTAGACATTTTTTATTGCTAAAACAACACTTTATATATTTACCATGTATGTAGCAATTTTTCAGTAAAGAGCCCTGGCAAAGGTATAAGTAGTAATTTGGAGTTGGCCCCACTTTGAGGCTATAACAGCCTCCACTGAGTGTTGCCAACTCCTCAGTAAGAAAAATAGCTATTGGCTGTCCTAAAAGGACAGCAACTGAAGAAGATGTGTGTTCACCTCAGAGTCTCCAAAAGTCTCCAATAACAACAGAAAAAGTCGCTAGATTTGTCGCTAGTCGCTTTAAAAAAAAAAGTCACTAGAAGGGTCTGAAACGTCGCTAAATAT
This sequence comes from Pygocentrus nattereri, assembly GCF_015220715.1. Lineage (NCBI taxonomy): Eukaryota > Metazoa > Chordata > Actinopteri > Characiformes > Serrasalmidae > Pygocentrus > Pygocentrus nattereri. Next base: position 11,094,630 of record NC_051233.1, read on the forward strand.
AGGGACAAAGTCGCTAAGATGGCAACACTGCCTCCAATCTTCGGGGAAGCTTTCTAAAAGATTTTGGAGTGTCTCTGTGGGAATTTGAACCCATTTAGCCAAAAGAGCATTTGTGAGGTCAGACACTGATGCTGGATGAGAAGGCCCGGCTCACAAGTGACATTCCATTTCATCCCAAAGGTGTTGAAATGGGGTGTTCCTCCACACCAAACTCATCAAACGTTTTTAGCATACAACTTTACTATCTCAAGGTGAAGGGATGGTGATGACTGGCTTAGAGTGATGTTTTTTTCTTCAAATTTCGTGAGTTGGAAATCAAAATGTGACGAATTGCTTCTTTTGTCACTCCCTAATTATGCTGGTAATATAACATGTAAGGCCTTCAGTGCAGCTCCTGAAGGTCTAACCAATGGAAGAGTTTGCTTGGCTGTACCTACCTAGAAACAATAAAGATACTATAAAGAAATTAAATTAACATCATTTGAGCTCCCTTTTGTTTCCAGCCAAAACCACAAAATAAATTATGAATTTTATTACTACAAAATATGTAGAGTTCAAACACAGCAGTCATAAAGATTATATTACATAAATTAATTACAAAAATTACAGACATATTTTTTTAGTTCCAAGATTACATTAGGCCTGCTTTTAAGGCCTGGAAGGCTTTGAGGCTTAGCTGTTCTTGCAATAACAACCTCATTGAAATACTGCAATATTATTATTGTAGATAACTCCAACATACAAATAAGCTCTCTAACCAATCAAAAAAACATTTGTGTCTTTTGGACATCCTGACCAATCATAAAAGTCTTGGCAAGACTCTAGGGTGTTTTGTGATCAAACAAATGTCAAGTTTTGGTCACAATAATGCAAACCAGTCTTTTCTTTAGAAGTATGGTTGTGTTCAATACAAGTCATACTAGTATGTAGCTATGAAATCACAGTATGTTATTTTGTATATATTATGCAGTACTGGTCAGTATCCATGGACTAACCTCAAATTAGAAACTTCTAAATGCTAAGCTGGCATGCTAGACTAGCACAAGACCTTCTGTATGACCGAGAGCTTATTTCTCTCAACTTTTGGCTTTCTTTAGTCTGTCCTGAATGCAATCTTTCTTGAATCCTTCCCTACCCTGCTGACTGGCCTACTTCTCCCTTCCTCCTGTCTCTAGGCACTGACTAATAAGATGACTGGACACCCAGCTGAGAAGAGGAACATGAGAGAGGAAAGAGACAAATGCCTCTTTTTTGCCCTTTTTTCTGTTTTCTTTGTGCCTCTTTACTCTTATGTGTTGACAGCTGCAATTTTGGGGACGCAAAGCAAGAATGGGAGGGGGTGGATGGTTGGGGGTTGGCTGGTGGATGGATGATAGCACGGACTTTATTACTATATAATACCAAGGTTAGTATCCTAAAACAGTCCTGATTGTTTAAAAGGTCTTCTTGTTGTATATTAAAATATGTAAGATTTCATAGAAAATTAATAAAAACAATATCAACCTTTACTGTAAGTTATAATAAGTACATGCAGCTAGTAGCTCATCAAAACAATGGAACAATTCTGTCAGAAGTGCATGATTACCACATTTGTATTGGGGATGTTTTATTATGATTTTAATTTGATGAAAAATATTGTCATTTGTAAGTAAAATTTCATTAAAGGTTATTTGTGTACCGTCTTGTTAGTAGGAAATAAAAATTTAGAACCATTTTGCCAACTGTGGAATCAGACCTCCGCATTTAACACGTCCGTGCAGTGAAACACCCACATGCGTGCACACTAGTGAACACACACACACTAGGGGGCAGTGAGCACACTTGCTCAGAGCAGTGGGCAGCCCTATCCACAGCACCCATGGAGCAATTGGGGGTTAGGTGCCTTGCTCAAGGGCATTTCAGTCATGGACTGTCACCCGAGGGGATCGAACTGACAACCTTCCGGTCACAGGGCTGGTTCCCTAACCTCCAGCCCACGACTGTAACTAGTCAATACAGAATGTAATTTTTTTTACAAACTAAACCTTCGTTAGTTACTGTTGCTATATCTAATTTTCGGTACTACCCTTAAGCATTCAATTTAGAAGCATACAAAACATCACTTTTGAAATATTTTCATTCACAAACAAGCTGGCTTTACAAGATGTTCAGTACAGACATACATTTGAGAACTGACTAAAAGTGCATGCAGGCCAAATTAAAGCAAACAAGGATTCCAGAAGCCATGTTTACATTAATGGTGCAGTGTGTACGACTTAGTGGTATCTAGAGGTGAGGTTGCAGATTGCAACCAACTTAATACCTCTCCCTCACCCCTCCCTTTTTAGCTAGCCTGCATGTCTCCACCTATATTGAGGAGGTCATTTTGACTGTGTGTGTTTAAAAATGGGCTAAAATCACAGTGTATTCCTGGTGGCAATATACCAAGATGGAATGTCTTTGACCAACAGCTTTGTGTCTGACTCACACGGGCCAGTAACCCTGTCTGAGCAGACCGTCCTGCACTGCCATCTTGAGCCAATTGTTCATTAGTGTGGCAGCAAACATCAGGCTCACGTTGCTTAGGATAAGCTGGTATCGGAATGTTAGTATCAATGTCTTTTTATGAGTATGAATACAAGTAAATGAGCATGATATTGACCAGAAACCCAATATCATTATCAGTACCAATGCATCCCTAATAAAAAAGCACCATCCTCCAGTTGATCAGCAAGTCAGGCATTATACGTTCTTCAGTAACAACTTATTTAGCATAGTAATTCTGACTAATTTTCTACCACCACGTTTCTTACTGTGGGTTTATTTTGAGAGTTGTGTAACTTTTCTTTCACCTGACGGAAGATGAATCATAATTTTGACAATGGTCAATTATGTAAATATATTACATTAATTATATTATATTTGAGGATTGATTGTCAAAAGGAATTCTTGGGTATCAATCCACGCTTCCTTAAAAGAGAGAACATCTTGTGGGAGCAGAAATTGAGAGAATGACGTTTCAACATGATGAAGCCTAAGTTTCCCATGTCATCTCAGCTGCATCAGCTGTCATTTCATGGACTCCTTCAATTTTTATATGCCTCAATATTTCATGACGAGCTGAACGTCTTGCCCATTAGCCCTGGGCCAAGTGCTGATCACACAAAGCCTGAAAAGTTCAGGCCATGTAGTCAGTGAAAGCACAGAACGTTTTATGTGCTTACGAGACTTAAGAAAGAGCTTTAAAGTACAAAAATGCCTTAACCCAGCCAAAAAGTCTGACTTCCCCCACCCCCTCACACCCCCCTTTCACCGCACACCCAAAAAACCCAAAGCAAATTCACAACGTTTTAAGCTGAGCTTAGCTGTTTCCCTCTGCGGACCTTGATACAAAGTACAGTAAAAGTTTATTCAAGGTGAGGAAAACTCCCCAAGCCTAGTGCACTTTCACAACTGTAGAATGCATCTTGTCTGCGATTTGGGTGATTGGGTGCTGCATCACTTCTGGCTTCTTTAAACACTCCAAACACCACTCAGGCGATTTGGAGCAGGCAAGGACGCAATGTAACTTTTAAAAAGGAAAGAAGTGCAATTTTTTCACACAGGCACTATTTTTCATAGCATGTTTTATTTAGGTTATGGAACTTTTAAAAGGGGCCACTTTGGCTATTGAACTGAGAGAAGTAGGCCAAGAGAGCACTTTGTCAATAGAGTAAACAAATTTGGTGCAAGATGCTTTAAAAAATGTTATATATGTACAAAACAATGATCTATATTAACAGAAGCCTAATTAAGGAAAACAATGCTGCAATGTGTTAGGCAAAGCTGTTTGAATCACAGCAGATCATCCTCACTTTATTAGAAACACCTACTTTGTATTTATACTCATTGGCTACTTAATAAGATCTACTTTATTGTAGGTCCACTGTATAGAAGTAGATTTACAGATTGACAGGCCTTCACAATTTATTAGTCACCCTTTACCTCATTCATCATTGGTCAGTTTCTGACCAAAGGACCATTGTTAATTGGATATTATTTCAGTGGTGGACCATTTTCAGTGAACCTCTACCTGAGCCCTCTACCGACAGGCTTTGGGCCGGGTTTGGGACATTTTTTAATGTAGATCTGGGGTATTGAATTTGTTTAGTAATGAGTAATTTTTGGTTGTTTTTATTTAAAGGAATATGAATATGCGTGTTTTGCACTCTGAAACATTTCAAAGCTTTCAAAAGTCTTTCTCTCTGGATAAAAAAAGGAATACCAATACTATCTTTTCACAACATGATGCTTTCTGTCATCAACTCAAGCACTTAGTAACAAAGCAAAGCTCTGTAATAAATCTGTCAATGATAATCTATCTATATCAGTGCATTCTAGTGGGTTTGGTGTGGATTCGGGTTTCAAGTTTAATAATACCAGCTAGGCCGGGGTGACTCAGGTGTCAAAGCTGTGGGTGACACCATCATGGTATTGGCATACTAGAATGTGTAGCACTGGTATGAGTGTATCAGCTCAGTGGTGTTGCTGGGGTCAATGTCACTGCTAAGTTGAGTGACCCACTACACAAAAATATCCAGCCAGGCTCTGTGGTCAGAAAATGACCACTAATGACAGGCTACAGGATGACTATCACAAATTGTGAAGAAGGGCTAGAGTCTTTAAAATACTCTGGTATTCAACATTAATCCTGAATAATAAGTTATTATGTATTACTGCTATAACCCACAGAAGACTACAAAAATGGTACAGGAGCACCCCTGAATCACAAGACTCATCAAGAATGCAAAGATCTATGAATATGAAGAATTATTTAAATTGTAAATGCCTCTTATACCCCGGTTTCCAAATGCCCTCTTCCTCAGATACTCAGCACTCAGCATTGGTAAATAGGTAATACAGTCCTTCATGTTTCAACCGATTAAGCAGATAAATATGGAGGAGAGCAGAACAAAAAGAAAATAAAAAATACTTAGAAAATAAACTAGTGAGACTTTTAATTCATCACACAGCACATGTTGAACCATAAACAGAACAACTGCTTAATGTTGAACTGTGCTAATTCTAATTCATCCCAAAGTTGTTCTATTGGGTTGAGGTCAGGACTCTGTGCAGGACGGTGAAGTTCTTCCATACCAAACTCTTTACGTTCTGCAAGAATTTCATGATGCATTGACTTACATTGAAAGGTGAGAGTGTTTTGCCTTCTTCTGTAAAGTTGCTATTTTGGAGATGCTTATTTTTCATTGGACTGTGACAATATACTGCCTGATGACTGAGACATTGTTTAACAATGTGCTAATAGTTTGCACATATAACTAGATGTGCATTTCCTGAAGGAACTGCAAGAGTGCTTGAAAAGAGCTGCAAGTGTTTGTGTGTGTTCTGTGTAGATGAACAACACCTCCTTAGGTGTGTGTCTGTTTGTGTGTGTCTGTGTGGTGTGTGTCTGTGTGTGAGAGGGAGAGATGTATGTGTTTGAGCAGGGGGGGTCATTCAAATTAACTGTCACTCTGTTATTATGCAGCTCTTAGTGGAGAAGCCTTGTTTGAGTCCGATTTGCACCCTCTGAACCAACAGTCACAACTAAGGAAATGTTTACTCTATCACTTAACCGGAGAGATGGTGTAAGGATTATTTTGGTGTAATGTTGTGTGTACTGAGAACAAAATGTCTGAGTTATGACAAGTTAAACAGAGAAAATCTTGAAATAAGCAGATTCTGATGCTGAGAAATTTATATGGGAGTGAATAGGGCAGTTTTCTGTGCCTAGTGCCAAACAAATGTTCATAACTCTAAAGCTAATTGATAAAATGATTAGATATTTTGAGGTTTCAGAACGGACAAGTTGCTCTACCGTTTAAAGCTGAAATGGAGTTTCTAGGTGAAAGTTTACAGATTTTATTTACAGATTCCCTGCGTTATCAGCTGTGTCTGTGAGACAGTGGCCTGCTGTGATATCATCAATGTCAGTTAGAATTTGAAGCTCTAGAACATTCCGCCATTCATATTTATGGGAGGTTTTTAATTTTTAAACTTAATTTTATTAAAAACTACCAGTCTGATCGACTCCAAAAATACACAGCACAAGTCACAGGCTGAGACCTTCGAAATGCAGTTTGAAAAGAGTCTGTACGTTAAGTTGTTCAGGCTGTATTAATCACAGAAATGTGTGGAAGAAGAATAAGAAGAAGTATGAGAGATAACAATAGAGTGAGTTTTCAAGCACTCTAATAAAATGTGTTACAGTTCTTGCCAAAGAAGTAACCTGTTAATTGTGTAATATTTAACTCATGTGCAACTGTTTGACACACATCATATAAATTATTTGTGTCTGACTTCATTTCAGTGTAACATACACTACACTGCTGATTTAATGCCATCTGTGGTAAGTGAATAGAAATATTTCCCAAGTTAAGAATGTCATTTTCCTTATCCTGAAAGATCCTATTTTGGAGTTCCAAGGTTTTTTTTTTTTTTTCCGACAGCAATGATATGTGATCCCTGTTAAATATCTCCAGCCGTCTTTCACAGCTGAACTGCTCTCTAATTGCAGCCACCAGACCATTAATATTTATCGGCCCGCACAGTATAGAATTGTGTGTGAGTCGCTTTGGGGCCTGCAGTAGGGAAAATGAGAATATTGTTTATTTATGTGATCAGGCGCCACATAGGGAGAGGGTGGCCGATGGGGAGCAAGGGTGACCCTAAGCACGCACACTCGCCTATTATTGAAACCCCAAGTTCACTGGAGGATGAGGTCAGAGATTACAAAGCAAGTTGGGCATGTTCACAGCGTTCCTTCCCATCACCTCCTCCATTGTTAGCCAGTGCTATCTCTGCCTCACAATCCCAAATATGAGAAATCAACACAAATTCTATCAAGTAGATCTAATAAACATTACTGAAGCAAAAACAGCGCTGATAGCAGATCAGCAGTCCACGCTGTCAAGGCTAATTTTCTGACTCACTGTGACTCGGTGGCCTCTGTGACCGAGCCAGCTTTTCAGAAGGCCATAGCACTAACCATTTTGGCTGTTCTCAGATCAGTTTAAGGAGGTTTTTGGAAGAACTAGGCTGGTCCTGAATATAAGAACAAATTTTACCCAAGGCATTAGCAGCATAGTGTGCTGACACTAATCAGAAAATGGATAGCCTTTTAGCTAGCCAGGGTTGGGTCAGGACACCCAGCAAAACAGCCAGTGACCCATAAAAATAAATGTTTAGCATTTAACATGCATGTGATGGTTTTGATGAGGATGTGTAATTTTTTTGTAGTATCTCTTGGTTTATTGTTCCTTCTGTTTGTTCTAGGTGTGGCCAAGTAACAGTAAGTATAACCACTGTTTAGAAAAGCTACTTCTGTTTTCTTATATTGAAAAAGTCAAAAGAGTTCTACAAAACAGAAAAGACACTGAGTAAAAAGGTCAGACAACCAGAAAAAGGGATGCAAATGCATGTCATTACTAAAACTAAGGGCTAAGGCATGTGGTGGCATTGATGGAAATTGATGGTTCTTTTGAGGGAAACTGAGAAAATTCTTAAAGACCCAGCACTGCTGCTTTTTCATTTCTGACAAAAATAAAGATTTTATTAAACAATTTCCAGAGAACCTGATTCCAAGTAAAGTCTCAAGTCTCTCAGGTATGAGTCCAAGTGAAGTCTTCAATCTTAAGTAAAAAAAATTTGGTTTGGTCTTGTTATTATTTGCTGCAGGTATTGCATTGTATAAAAGATATCCCCTAATAAAACCCTGCCAAGTTGGACACAGCTTCAAATAACAAGCCTTTTATTACAGAAAAAAACAGACTGATGGCCTGAAGTCTAAAGTGCTACTGGCAGTAAATGCCATTTTTAAAGAAAAAATACAAAACAACTTGAAACAGTTGGTTAGACTCTAATTTGTATAGCACATATGCTACCTTAACGGAAGTCTTAATGGAATGTGACTTGTATTTTATTTAAACTTCAACAAAATTACCTGGCAACTTCAGCTGATTTGGCTACTGCATTAGCTAGTATATGTTTTAATAAACTACATGCTAACCACCAGTTTCAAGTTGCTTTTAGAAAAATGAGAAAAAACAGGTCATCAGCTAAGGGAAGATCCTGCCAGAGAAGAGTGGACCGAATTCCTTCGCAGCCATGTAAAAGACCTATTGCAAGGTATCGCAAACATTTAATTGCACACACACACACACACACACACACACACAGTATTGTTGGTGCCACCATATATTTATTATCTGGAACATTGATTTTGGCCCCAGCGCATGAATAGGTCTTTCAACAAGCTCTCTTCAGAATAACAAGATCAAAAACAGGTCAAGATACATCCCTCACCTAGGAACCACGGGCCTTTGTTGGACTGGAAACCTCTAAAACCAGACAAAGTAGAAGAACTCTTGCATGTTCAGGGTGTTTGGATTGGCCCAAAAAAGGAAAAAGGAAAGTTGACCTCATGAACTTAGACCTTTGTGGATGACTTAGTAGATTCTGAAGGGTCATCCTCATTGTTCAGGTGGAGCTTCCCCTCCTGTTTTAGCTTGTTTTGCTAGTGCGTCAAAAACGGCTGTGTTTAGTTGGCTGTGAAAAAGTATTTGCCCCTGAATTCTTCTGTTTTTGCTAATTTGGCGCACTTAATCGTTTCAGACCTTCAAACAAAACTGAATAACAAGGACAAATGAGTAAGCACAAAATACAATTTTAAAATGACCTGTGTGAAAAATCAATTGCCACTATCAGTTACCCAGAAATTACTTGATAATAGTGATCAGTTCAGTTCTTCTTGTCTTATATTACATTTTGTATGAGGAAATTAGGTGGGGTCAAACACTTTTCAGCAGCACATTAGTTGACCTCCTATTGCCCATTCCAAACTGAAACTGCCCTTTTGACCTCAGGGCTGCAGGCTCAGTTAACTCAGAGATACTTTTTACAGAGTTGCTAGTCTAATGATGATTGTGCATGAGGTTAATGTCTTATTTGTGTTCAGTGCAATGTTATGTGGTTGGTGTAGTGTAGTGGTTAACTCCTCTGCTACACTGTAGACTGGGGTTCAATCCCCCATCAGGGCAAGCACCCTACACTTTACCCATAAGAGTCCTTGGGCAAGACTCCTAACACCACTTTGGCCTAGCTGTGTAAAATGCTCAAATTGTAAGTCGCTCTGGATAAGAGAATATGCCAAAAAATATAATGCTATCTGGGCTTTTATTGGCTGTTTCATGGAACTTGTTTCACAAGTTGAAATGGTTGCAGCTGTTGCAGGTAAGTATCAAACATGTTTCATTATTATGCAAAATAATGAAAATTAAGTTTTGTCTGAGTTTCAAGCAACTAAAACATTCCAGCATGTAAAGCAGCCCTGTTCTCAGTAAACCTGTACAGTCTTGAGACAGTGTTGGCGTGAAGGAGTCGCTTCACGTGCAGCCGAGTCTCCTCCTCCACACTCTGAGACAGGCCCCAGGCTCAGACCACTCTCTCTATTGTTCAGCTCTGACTCACTTTCAAAAAACAAATGCATATTTCATTGGGCCTGGTGTTTTCTACAGCGCTGCAGGGGAAGTGGTTTAAAGTGCCCTCTCATCTCTCTGGGTCACAACATGAATCTCACCTCACACACAAGAGGAGAACAAACTGTTTCCCCATTCAGACACTGCAGTTTAACATCCTGCAACAAAGCAAGAGTCTGCTGCCCTCACACCTGAGACCACCTTTGCATCCTTCTCTCTTTCTCATTTTATCTGTGTTTTCTTTCTCTTGCTTTCCTTCCTTCCTTTCTTTCTTTCTTTCTTTCTTTCTTTCTTTCTTTCCATCTTTTCCTTCTTTATTTACTTTGCTTATTTTATTTTTTTCCTTGATTTTTCTGTCTTTGTCTTTCATTTGTCATTATTTTCCATTACCTTCCTTTCTTTTTTCTTTCTTATTGTTTCTTTCTTTTCTTCCTTTCTCATCATCTTTCTTTCTATTTTCCTTTCCTCTTCTTTTACTTTTTTCTTTCATGGCTTTGTCTTTATTGATTTCTTCCTTTGCCATTTTTTATTTCTTTTTGCCTTCTTTCCTTCTTTCTTTCTTTCTTTCTTTCTTTATTTTTTTCTTTCTTTCTTTCTTTATTTTTTTCTTTCTTTTGGAGATGGCATAAGGTAGTTATAGTTTTCTGTTACTGTTATTTTCATTTGATTTACTTAAAAAATGTTGTTATCTTAAGAAAATTAGTTAATTATAATAACGTTATTTATCTTATCCCAAGATTACAAAATTGTTATCTTGAAATAACAAATTACTTATCTTAAGATAACAATCTAGAAAATTATAACAACAGCTCATGGCCTTTGCGGACTTCCGTACTTTCTTTTTTTCTTATTGCTTGTTATATTGTATCAGCCTTGTTTTCCTTATTTCTCATTCTTTTTCTTCCCTTCTTCCTTTCATTTTTTTTCTGTCTTTCTTTCTTTCCTTTGTCCTTTGTCTTTTCCTTTTTCTTTGTTTCCATCTTCCTTTCTGTATTTCTTGCTCATTGCTTTTTTTTATTTTATTTTTTTCTCTCATTCTGCTTTTTTTTCTCATTTTCCTTTTCTTTGACTTTAATTTGTCATTTTCCTTTTTTTACATGGTCTTTCTTTCATTCATTCTTTCTTTTATACTTTTTTCTTTCTTTGTTTTATACTTTCTTTGTTTTATACTTTCTTTCTTTTCTATGTGTTTAACTTTCTTCTCTTCTCCCATTTCTTTATTTCTTTTATACTTTTTCTATTTAACATTCTTCCTTTCTCACATTTCTTTCTTTCTTTCTTTCTTTCTTTCTTTCTTTCATTCTTTCGTTCTTTCTATAGATTCCTTTTTCATTTTCCTTTTTCTTGGATTTTTCTTTTTTTCATCTTTGTTTTTTCTTTCCTTCCTTCTTTATTATTGTTTCTTTGTTTTTTCTTCCATTCTAATTTTCTTTCTTTTTTTCTCTTTTCCTTTCTCTCTCCCTTTATGTTTTACTTTCCTGTTTCGTTAGTTCTCAGTGTTGCTCCAGGCTGATGCTGAAGTAAAGGGCTGCCTCCGAGAGTAAAATCATAGCGTCTCCTCACAGTGTCCTCCTCAGCGGGAGGTGTCTCTGTGTCTGCTCTTTTACACTCAGAAAGAGAGCAGTTGGAGTAAGATGAGGGACCCCCTCACCACCTACAGACTTACTTACACACTCACATACACCGTCAAAGCAACAATCACTGACACATTCACACACTGACCATCACGCACATATTCACTCAGACACAAAGTTAAAAACACGTCGCCACTCCTGGGGACAGGAGGTAGACGCCTTGTCCTCTCCACAACAATAGAACCTGTTGTGCAGGAACGTCATCATCATGCTTGGGGAAATACATACAAGAACCTGGTGGAATGATCGCGATTGCATCAGTGTCTATGCTATTAGAGGAAGCCCCAACAAAACAAATAACAACAATTGAGGGCCTTTGACTGTGATCCAACATGCAGACTACATTTTAATGAGCGTATAATGTGTGCTGAGACAGGTAGGCAGAGAGTAGAGTGGAGGTCATGGCCAGTGTGGGCCACAGAGCAGCATGTCACTCCCTGAACTTTCACATATTGTTTTATTATTCCCTGTGGAGTTGAAAGTTGCTGGTAGCATGCCTTCTGTTTGGCCCTTCCATGACCCAGGGCCAAATTATCCCAACAGTGAGCCAGACTCTTTGTTTTCTCTGTGATTATGAAGAACTTTAGGTCAAAAATAGGTCTGCTCAGAATCAGGATTGTTGACCAACAGAACCTGGCATGCATCCAGAGTACTGTAGCTACAATAATAATGTAATTAAGCATGTTAAAAATGATCAAAAGTCTCTGAAAGCCAGATTAACTCCCCAACCCTAAAGAGTCTGTAAGTGGATCCACACTTCAGTTCCTTTCCCTCATAACTACAATGATTTACAAATCAGTTTCACAGTTATCAATTGTACAGAATTTACTGGATAGCAAGTCTTTCAACAGCAACACACATATGTGTGTGTGTGTGTGTGTGTGTGTGTGTGTGTGTGTGTGTGTGCATGCGTGCAATTAAATGTTTGCGATACCTTGCAATAGGTCTTTTACATGGCTGTGAAGGAATTTGGTCCACTCTTCTCTGCAGAATCTTTTTCATTTGGACACACTGAAAGATATTTGTGCATGAACAGTCCGTTTAGGGTCTTGCCACAGCATCTCAGTGGGTTTCAAGTGAGAACTTTGACTCCTTTGGCCACTCCAAAATCTTTTTGTTTCTTTTGAGCCATTCAGAGGTGGACTTTGAATGGCTCAGAATGGCTTGTGTGCTTTGGATCCTTGTCCTGCTGCATAACCCAGCTGCGCTTGAGCTTTAGGTCACAAACTGATGGACTGATATTCTCCTTCAGGATTTTTGGATAGAAAGTTGACTAATAATTCCATCAATTATGACGAGAAATTCAGGTTGCTTTTCACATAGGGCCAGGTAGGGCTAAACAGCATTTTTCCTTCAATATATGAAATCATTACTTAAAGACAGCATTTGTGTTTACATGGGTCACCTTTGTTTAATATTAAAAATACTGTATTGATCTGAAATTCAAGTGTGACAATAATACAAAAAGTAGAAGAAATAGGGAAGGGGCAAATACTTTTTTCCCAGCTCCATATATATCCAAAATGGTAGTTTTCTATGAGAAGGAAAAGAAATTTAGTAGTAATTTCTGTTTTCCTGATTTGTCCACTCATTTTGACCTTTTATTTGAACTTATACTTTAAGTAGAAGTATTTCAACTTGAAGGATTCACTGAAAAACAAGATACAACACAGTCATATTACCTTCATGTCTTACAAGCTCAAAAAGTCAGTGTTCAAGCTAGAGTTGTGTGTTAAACTCAATGTGGAAAGGTGGACACACACCGTTGGCTTGCCACTAATTCCATAAAGACTGAATCCCATAGCTTTCTGAATTAGCATTGTCATAACAGCGATAATTGTACGACATATATGACAGGTTCATTAACTCTTTTGAACACTCTGTGCTTTATTTTATGTTAATACGAATTGTGCTAGGTCAGCTAGCATGCTATTAGATCTAGCATTAGCTAGATAGAGTATAAACCTCATATCACAAGGAGTGCCAGTGAAAAAGCAATTTGTCCTTATGCATATCATGCTGTGAAAAAGTATTTTCCCCCAATTTCCTTCTATTTGCACATTTGTCACAATTTCAGGTGCTGAAAATGGAACATAAGACAAGGAGAACATGAGGAGACAGCAAATAGTTTTAATGATCAATTCAGTTAATGAAGGGAAAATGCTGTGTAACACCTGTCACCAACGTGAAAAAGGAATTGCCCCCTAAACTTTGTAACCGTGCCAGTGCTTTTCACATAGGCCAGCATTTCTATCAAGAAATTAAATGATCATTTTGAAACTGTATTTTCTGTTTACACTGTTTTGCCTTTACATAATTTACATAATTGAAGATCTGAAACCATTAAGTGTGACAAATACACAAACTCACTCAATCACTCTAGTGTCTAAGTCTATCACTTCAAAGGTGTGCCATCAGTCTCTGAAGCGTTGCAGCAATTTCCTGCCTTACATGCATTAAAGATGAATGACGCTGAAGTTAGATCAGCCAGTAATTTACAGCCACCAGACCATTGAACCTTAGGTATGTATATTATTGTACGGGTCTTGATGTGTAATTTCCTGTGTGTATGTTACCAGCCTTCCCCTGCATTGTATTTCCAAGGGTCATCCATATGTTCCAACATTCAGAACCCCTAATATAGGGGTTAGGGGTTAAACCCCATATGTGATTACTTCATCACAACATCCATTGAGCGGGACTGAGTGTTTGGTCTTTGCTTGATGTTTGGCCTCTGTATGACATGCATGTCTATAAACAGAAGGTACTGTATATATGTGTGTCAAAACAGCTATTGTAGTGCAAGCAAAAACAGGGTAATGTATAAAATTTGTAGAAAACATCTATTTAGCACTAGTGTATTGGGTTCACAGCTATAGTCCAGCTATTGTTCTAAAGAAGGATAGAGGTCAGATGTGGCAAGGCTTGTTTTTCCAATTTTGGGGTATCTGGGGTTGTGTAGGTTGAATCAGCACCATGGACAGAGGTTTCCTCTTTAAAGGTTAATATGATACGAATGAGGAACTGGGCAGTGAAAGGTGGTCTTATATTAGCACAGCTGTAAGATCAGTCATACACTACAGAGTTTAAATATTGATCCAAACCCAATGGGACCCAACTATTCTAGGTGTGTTCAGACATCACTTTTCAAATATTTGTCAGGCTCAGGTTCAAATTTCAAAGTTCTATAGCTATATTTCTCTCTACTTTATTCTTCCTCTGTACTTCCTCGTTTATTACCTTTGACAGTTTTGGGGTGGTGCAGTTGTCTAAATGTTAGCCCTTGTGTCAGGAGTTCAATCCCTACCGATGCCATCCATGAATCTGTCTGTTTGGGAAACGTGGGTGGGATGCAGTGCTAGCCAATATGGGTGTCTTTTAGCTAATGTAATAAAATTGACTGTAAGGGTTCTTCTAAGCATGCTGAGCTTTCCAATGACAGTTTGAAAAGATGTGATGGTGCTTCACATGTCTTGGGCAAAGGATGTATTAGCCTTTACCCTCCCACCTTGTCAGGATCATGTAACAGGGGAAAACCTAACTAGTGGTTGGGAATTGGGAAAATTGGTTAAAAATCAAAAAAACTAACAAAACCATTCTTCATTTTTACTTAAAATGGCATGTTATTAGTTTTGCCTAAGTCACTGGTGTCACTGGCAGCAAGGTCCACAGAGGCCCCACAAATCCAGCGTTGAAAACAACACATGAGTCCAAGTAACCTATAGTTTATACACACTGAAAACCTTTTGTTTGTCGTTTTAAGACATTAATTGATTAACAAATTCATCAGAGCAGAAATTTGGATAATTGATCTCAGACTGGGCTTTTCTTTTTATTTTGCTAGCTAATGAAAGCTGTCATTCTTGCTATAACTTAACATTCCCCCAAAGCAACACTATCATTGGGAGTGTTTTATTTGGAAGTGTCATTGGTGTCTGATTTGTGGGTTGGGTCAGTCAACTGAAACAGGTGCACCCATGCATGAGCAAAATCATGTAAATGGAGCTAGATAGCTAATTAGCTGGCTATGAATGTGCATAAGCACAACTTAAATTGTGGCTGGATGTTTAATTAGCTAAGTCAATTTCTGTAGCATAGCTTGCCACTGATTTAATTCACAACTTTCTTCTTTACTTATTGTCAAGAGTCCAAACCATCTTGGAATGGTGCAACTCTCTAAGTGTTGGCTGTATAATGTGAAGACTGTAAGTTTGATGGCACAACTGTTCGTCACCGGGAGTCCAATAGAGAACTGGTCTCTCTAGTTGGGAAGGATGGTAGGATGGTCCTTCCCTCTCCACCCATCACTCGGTGCAATGCTAGACAGTGTGGGCATCGGTTAGCTGATGTAAAACAATGGCTAGATAGCATTCTCCTCCATGCTGTCCAATGATATTGCATGAGCGGCAGTTCAAAAAGATGAAGTGGAGCTTCCTTCTTCTTGGAGGAATATGTGCTGGCCTTCATCCTCTCAGCTCGGTAGCATCTCTTTGGAGGAGTCTTAGATGAGGGGTGGCTTCTCTATACATCTCCATATCTTAAGCTCTAGGCGCTCTATTTGTAACTACTATGAAACTAATGCACTTGTGAGTGAGAAATTGAAATATAGACCCACATGCAGGCGCTTATGGATTAAGAGGTTAAATATGGTAACCAGGCTTTGATTCGTGTGGTGAGTTGGAACAAGATTTTGGGCGTGACAAACTGATCCCAGATCACCTTCAGCACCCAGAGCTTCTTAGACATCTTTCCAAAGAGTCTGGCTTGTTAATTCATAGCTGCTGTTCCTACGGGCCCATCATAAATTACAACAGCTTTGGATTACACAAAAAGCACAGGGACACAATGGCAAAAAGTGGAGCACGGAAAAAACATGCTGTACTTCACACCTTCAGTGGCAGGTCAGTCTCAAGATACATGCCAGCGATTACATTTGGCTTCGGTTTTTTTCACGTCACAAAAGCCCGGTTTTGTGAACAGCGAGCTGAGATATGACCCAGTTCATCTGATAGGGATCTTAATGTTTGTGCTGTTGGAACCTGATATCTCAGCTTGCTGCCTCCTTCTATTACTACTGCTCTTCTCCAGCCATGCAGATATATAAACAGACGGCGGTAATACCACAAGATGCCAAGTGAGTCTTGGATCAATGTTTAGCACAAGGCGCAGTGTTCACTGGTGCCAGGTGTATTACAGGTACATTTTTGCTTTGTCCTTCTCTCCCCAGTGCAACAAACTCCATTATAGTATGTCATAGCCAGAGGTGCCTGTGCATTAGGCCATACCAGACAATGTAATTGAAAATGACAGCTGTTTTCATTCCTTGTTTGTTGCAGGCTTCTTTCTGCATAGCAGGTTGAAGCTCCACTTTGCTGTTGTACAGTACAAAGCTTTATTAAACACTTCTATAATCTAAGAATAGCTCAGCAAGTTTGCACTTAAGTCCCTATAGTTACTGAATAACAAGCCTTAATATACAATAAGCCTGGGATTTTAAGGGGTTAATCAGTTGGTCTCAGTTTTCAATGATTGATCAGGTGTGCACCTGCTTTGCTGGAATGAACACCTGCAACCAGACTTGATCTTGGACACCCCTGGTCTATACTGACAGATATATTTCTCTCCGCACCCCCAGCAGAACACTCTGTCCTAAAACTTCTCCTTACTTTGTAGGCTGATTATTACGTCATTTAACAATTGCATGAATATTCGAACATGATCACCTATAATCTATACAGATTTTTACCCACAGGCTGGGTAAGAGTACTTCTCCCCAGCCTGGCCTAATCTACAGTACACACACTCCTCCCCACCTCAGAACTATCACACGCCCACACACCAACTCAGGAAGGGGAAGCTGTGCTTGGCCTGTGCTGCTGAAGCCACTGCACTGCTTGTCACCAAGCCAACAGTGAGGAAGGAGAAATGTGTATGGGTCAGAAGCTGAAATGTGCATCTGATCTTCTGGTAGTGACTCTGCAGGTTAGGGAGGACCATCTGTTTTGCTGCTGTGATCATAAAGTTAATGGGCCTCACTCACCAATCTTTCTTAAGAAGAAATTTCCTCTAAAAACATCACTTACACAGTATTTACATAGATTCTGAGATTTAACAAAGTTTCCTTATTTGGGATTTGTTCTTAGGTGAGACACACCCATGAGCCAGATCCCCTTACCCCAAATGTGGTCAATCAATTAAAACATAAGATTAAGTGACCCTTATTAGCCCCTCAATGGGGAGATTTTACCTCTGCAATCTAACCCAGCCATACAGTGAAACACAACCCACACTAGTGAAGACACACACTAGGGGACACTGAGCACACTTGCCCAGAGCGGTGGGCAGCTATACCCACAGTGCCTGGGGAGCAGTTGGGGGTTGGGTGCCTTTCTCAAGGCCACCTCCAGTTTGCAGTTCTGCAAAAATTGAATATTTTTGTGAAACTAAAGAAGCAAACTTTTGACAGCAAATCTAGCTTGGTAAGGGGTAGGAGTTGTTCCCAGAACAATCGTTTCTGCACCTTTGAGAACTGAGAGTTCACTCCAACGCCTTGGACTTGATTCCACACTGAGACGTCTAAGTTTGCCTACACCTACATGCAAACAGAGAGTGGGATATTCTGCCGCACATCCTTCCACAACTATCAATACACTGGCTGTGTTTTAGTTTGAAAAAAGTTGAAAACAGTAAAATGTAAAAATGTAAATATGAGCTTGCCAATGCTGAATCTATTTACCCAAAGGAGTTGATGGAGAAGACTCAGATGAAGGTTAGCCAACTCTTGCTAATTAGTCAATTTTAATAACATTAACATATCACATTTCCTTGCTGAGGTCAAATGTAATTAATATACACTCCTGGCCAAAAAATGAAGATACCAAAATATAATGGTATCTACCAGTCGTGGACAGTAACTAAGTAAATGTAATTCATTACTGTACTTAAGTAGTTTTTTTGTGTATCTGTACTTAAGTTTTTCCATTTTGAGCAACTTTTTACTTTCACTCCACTACATTTCAAAGTCAAATATCTGACTTTTTACTTTACTACATTTTGAGAAATCTGTCGTTCCTTTTGCTTCTTGTGTGTATAAAAATGTAAGATGTCAAAACAAAAGAACTGCAAAGCAAGAGCACCAATCAGGGCACAGCGGTCACCTTGTTCTGAGCTTGTTTTGACCTTGTTTTGTTGGTCATACCAGCCCAGTGCAGCACCGTAAACATTTGGGAGCACATACGTCACCTAAATGATGAACTAACCTAACTTTGTGTAAATAGACCACAATATAGAAATATGTCCACACATGCAGTCGTGACTGGCATGTTTCTTTTTTTCTGAATTTATACAAACACTTTAATTCTATTGTAAATTAGTTTGGGTTAGTTTATGTTTATGAACAGAGACCTACAGATCAACACAGTAAAGGAAAACTTATTTGTGATCCTGAGTTTAAAGCAAGTTTTTATTCAACTTGTAACTAATTTACAAAGTAATCTTAAACTGAAACTTTGCTTGTGTGTAAAAGTGATTTCAGAGCCACTCGGTTCTCCCTGATGGAACCTGTTTACCTTCAGTGTTTTGTGCTTATGACCATTTTAATACACATCAGCGTCACTAATTAATGACGTTCTCTTAAAAACTGGTTTACCAAGAGAGACGCTGGAGGATTTTCACCTAAAATGAGTTCATGAAGCGAGTCTTGTTATAAAAATGATAACAGGACATCAGAGCCATAATTCATCTTTTAGTACTTTTACTTTTGATACTTAAGTACATTTGAAGCCAAATACTTTGGTACTTTTACTTAGGTTGAGGTCTAGAGTAAGGACTTCTACTTTTACTGGAGTAATATTTTACCTTGGATATCTCTACTTTAATTCAAGTACATGACTTGTGTACTTCGTCCACCTCTGGTTTCTACAGATGTTTTTGTCCAGATTTAAACCCTATTGAGAATATTTGGTCTCGCATTAAAGACAAACTAGCTCAGCAATGTTTTTCTGAAAATTTGCACAGAAAACTTCAACATTTAAATAAATCTAAGAAAAAAAGCTGTTGCACACTAAGACACTTTATAGATTTGTTTAATGATTTGTTAGGACTATTAAAAGTTTAATGTTTTGTTAATGTTTTGGCTTGGCCCTTTTTTCAGTTTAGTGTTCATAGCATGTTTTACTTTTGCCATATATCTTTGTTTTTGTAATTGAGAGCATTGCATTGAATCTACTCCACTGAATCCTACCATTTGGAACAGGAATCAGACTCTTTTCTGTATCCAAAAAGCATTAAGCTTGTTTTATACACTACAATTAGATTTTTCACTGAACAGAATTTTAGAAATCTGGAAATTATTCCTGACATTACAACATCAATTCTGCTGGAAAAAAAAAACAAATCTTAGAACTTGGAATCATTGATGATCAGTCGGGTCAACTCTAAAACACCTTTCTAAGTGATTTGAATGTTCACTATATTAATAATTGTATGTGAATTGCTGAATATATACCAATATGAAATATTTTTCTCTCTATCCAAGGTTTGAAGCTCCTCTTTTTGTTGAGTTGTGATATTGAGATGAATGAAAATGCAGTACTAACTAATGTGTGACTAACAGCCATCATGCTCGGATGTGGTAAAGCACATCAAAATAGATATATAAGAATAAGGAAGACACAAATATATTATACAGTGGTGTACACTGACTGCAGATTATTTCTGGTATAGAGTGACAAAGCAAAAACTGGCCATGGATCAGGTCAAAAGGTCAGCCCAGTGTGAATGCATCCAATCAGGGATCTGAGTCATCAATACATGACGAACAACATTTCTGGAAATGAACAGAAAATAGGATTACTGTGAATGGGTGGTGTCTGTCACATCCACAGTCAGTACCAGATGTGTGGACTCGAGTAATGTGTCTTGGAGTCCAACTCGAGTTATGAATTTGATGACTTTAGACCTGACTCGAAAGACTTGGAACTCGCTTTGACTTCAACACCAATGACTCGGACTTGGAAAGACTGGAGACCCAAAGTGAAGAAACATAGAGATTTTGACTGCAGACAGGACTCTACGCACAGTAGAAAGAATAAATTGAAGAAACAGCTGTTACTGTGGTTATGCTTGGTTTATTTCGGAAGACAAGTGAAGCGTTTAGAGCTCAAGTTCACCTCCATAAGCTGGCAACTAGCAAAGCATCAACAGCATCAGTGCACCTTTGCTCTGCACTTAAACTATTACTGGAAAAAGAGTTACCAGGAGAACTGACCATTTTCAGCATGATAACAAAACTATAGAAACACAGCTCTGTCTGTTTGACCAATTTTAACAGCTTCCGCAGGTAAAACAAGCACAGCGTTCACCACAAGGCTGAAACTGAGATTTTAATCGCCAGCTGTATATTAGAATCTTCCATTCCTCCTTAAATGGTACAGCAATTCAGTGGTAGAAGGAAACTTCAGCACCATTTAGAGTGGAACAGAAAATTCAAATAAGAAACTGGCGACAAAAGTCAACTTTAGCTTCGTACATTCAACATCATTTTGCTGTCTTTTCGGTAAACCTTGTTGAGCTCAGTCATTTTAGTTTCTGTTGTCATCTAAATTAAATTTAAACTAGCAGCTGTTTTTAGTTCACTGAGCCAGTTTTTTATCTTGTGTGTCCACTGTTCCCAAAAATCATCACAAATTATCTTCAACCATAAAAGTTTTTTTTTTTAAATTCAGTAGTACTTTTAAAATTCTTTTCATATATAGTGCACTACTCTTTGCATATATTTTGTAAAAAAAATATAATAAAATACAGCCAAATAATGCTAACGTGTCAATAAAAGGCTATAGTACCATTAGCATTATTCAGTGTTACGGCCTTAAATTAGCTCAAGAATACATACAGACTTGTTTAGGATTCAAAAATTAGGACAATTCACTTGGGACTCGACTTGAGACCTGTCTGTCCTGACTCAGGACTTGAATCGGGACTGGACTCTCTTGACTTGGGACTTGACTCAGGACTTGAGTGGCAAGACTTACTTGTTACTTGCATCTTAATCACTTGTTCCCACCATTTTGTTTTTCTTTTTAAAGGTTTTCCTGTCTCCAGCTAAAACAGATAAAGATAAGTCCACTCACCTCCAGGAAATGGAGGAAGTGTTCTGCAACCTTAAGAAAATGTCTGTTCACCACCTCTGAGCCTGGACTTTGTTGATTGCAAAACAGAAAAGAGGAAGAAGGAGAGAAAAAAATGCAGAGATAACCATGAAGAATGACTGGCCAGCTAGTTAATAGATGACTTCAACTGCTGGCACACTGAGGAGAAACTTTTAATAACCGCAAAGATGAGCTTCTAGGCTAGCAGAGTTTAAAACGAGGATGCCAACTATTGCAGAACACAGCTGGAATCTGGAGTCCTGGGAATGGAAGTGCTGAGTATTTGTGCAGCTGATCATGGAGTGCAGAAGAGTCCGGATTAAAAGGGCATGGCTTCCCGCGTCCGCACACGATCAAAGACACCACTCAGCTAGAGTGCCCTTTGAAGGCCTTTCTCATGAATTTAGACAGAATCAAAGTAGCTTCCCCAACCAGCTACAGAAGGAAACTCTTTAGCAAGGTTTTACGAAATGCAAGTTATGTGTAAGCCTGGTGAAACGGGCAAGCTTCCCCTAAACCTTGGTGAGCCACCTTTTTATAGAATGACTCAAGCTTCTAAAAACAGCCAAAGCCCAAAGATTAGCATATAAACATTAGCTCTAACAGTTGTCTAAACAAATATGTTAACATGAGCAAGTGACAGATAGACAAGCAGTATGGGAGTAGGTGGTGTGCGACAATCAACAGATTTCATAATGTTATACAAATTAAGTGTGTCATAAATATTGGAGTTTCAGGTCCCCAGCTGCTACATTCTGAACTTTTAGTTCTTAGTGGTTTGTCATTCTTATCTCCAGTATCATGCAAAGAATGGAAGATTACAAACGAATAACTGCAGCATCATATTTTAAATAAAACACTAAATGAAAGCAATACATACATAGTATATAAGTTTTTTGCATATTTGTGAGAAGCACCCACACATTCCCATATAGAAATCTGTAATGTAGGCAGTGGTGGACAGTAACTACGTTTTTTCGTGTATCTGTACTTTACTTAAGATTTTCCATTTTGGGTGACTTTTTACTTTCACTCCACTACATTTTGAGAAATCTGTTGTTCCTTTTTGGCTTTTGTGTGTATAAAAATGTAACATGTCAAAACAAAAGAAGCGCAAAGCCAGAACACCAATCAGGGCACAGCGGTCACCTTGTTCTGAGCTTGTTTTGACCTGTTGGTCATACCGACCCAGTGCAGCACACGGTTCAACGTCAGCGCAGCAGCATAAAAATACATACGTCTGCCTAAACTATGGAACTAACCTAACTTTGTGTAAATAGACCACGATATAGAAATATGTCCACACATGCAGTCGTGACTGGCATGTTTCTTTTTTTCTGAATTCATGACAAAACACTTTCATTTTATAGTAAATTAGTTTCGGTTAGTTTATGTTTATGAACAGAGACCTACAGATCAACACAGTAAAGGAAAACTTTATCCCGAGTTTAAAGCAAGTTTGTATTCAACTTGTAACTAATTTACAAAGTAATCTTAAACTGAAACTTTGCTTGTGTGTAAAAAGTGATTTCAGAGCCACTCGGTTCTCTGATGGAAACTTTTTACCTTCAGTGTTTTGTGCTTATGACCATTTTAATAGATGTCAGCGTCACTAATTAATGACGTTCTATTAAAAGACTGGTTCACCAAGAGAGATGCTGGAGGACTTTCACCTAAAATAAGTTGAAGAGTGTCTTGTTATAAAAATGACATTTTTAAAATGACATAACAGGACATTAGAGCCATAATTAATCTTTTAGTACTATTACTTTCAATACTTAAGTACATTTGAAGGCAAATACTTTTGTGCTTTTACTCAAGCTGAGGTCTAGAGTAAGGACTTCTACTTTTACTGGAGTAATATTTTACCTTGGGTATCTCTACTTTAGCTCAAGTACATGATTTGTGTACATCATCCACCTCTGATATAGACATATTAGTATATGTACATAAAGTACATAGTGGTTGGGATAATGTAGTGGTTAACACCTCTGCCTTCTACACTGTAGGCTGGGGTTCAATCCCCACCTGGGCAAACACCCTACACTATACCAATAAGAGTCCTTAGGCAAGACTCCTAACATCGCCTTGGCCTACCTATGTAAAATGATCAAATTGTAAGTCGCTCTGGATAAGCGCGTCAGCCAAATGCCGTAAATGTAAAGTATCAGGAATATATTTCAATGTATGTATATAAATGTAGTGTACATACACTATATGGACAAAACTATTGGGACAGCTACATATTATTCTTACAGGAGCTTTGATGACATCCCATTCTAAATCCATAGATATTAACATGGAGTCTCAGCCATAACAGCTTCCACTCTTCTGGAAAGCTTTCTACAAGATTTTGGAGTGTGCCTGTGGGAAATTTTTCCCATTCGTCCAGAAAAGCATTTGTAAGGACAGACACTGATTTTGATTGAGAGGAGCTGGCTCACAATTTCTGTTCTAGTTCATCCCAAAGGTGTTTGATGTTGAGGTCAGGGCTCTGTGAGGGCCAGTTAAGTTGTTCCACAACAAACTCACCCGACAACAGGGGAACTACGCCCTCGTCTTATGTTACCGATTGGTATTGGGTGTGTAGTCACAAGGTTTATGTCATTCTTCCAGAGAATTGGGGAGGGCGATGTGCTTTTACTCTTTTTAATTCCTCCCTAATCCTTATTTCACACAATCCCCTGGGCAGACCTCACATTGCTAGGCGCAATAAACAAACATCAGCTTAAATCAAACGCTGCCAAATTCTGGGAGTGTTTATTTCCTCAGTACAGCCTATCGCAAGTCTGGAACCAACTAGAAGTCATCCACTATCGCTTGGCCACTTTCACTAACGCAACCCGCATGGCTCTGCAGGGTGTCAAGGACGAGCTCATTGCTCTACGCCTCACCACTATGCAGAACCGGATGGCACTGGATTTATTACTTGCCAAGGAGGGCGGGGTATGTGCCATGGTGGGTGACTCCTGTTGCACGTATATCCCCGCTAATGATGAAGATCATGGGTCTATTTCTGTTGCCCTGGAACGCATGCGACAAGTGTCGACCCAGCTCCAATTAGACGAACATGGAGGGTGGGGCTGGGGTTCCATTGGTTCCCTATTTGGTTTCCTTACTCCTTATTTTACTATGGCTGTCCCTTTTATCTGTATGGTTTTGTTGTTGCTGTGTTTGGGTCCTTGTTTTTTCAGATGCCTCATGGAAAGGGTCTACGCGCTGTCCTCCGCGATGCGACCCCCGCGGCCCGTATACCAGCCTCTCATCTCCAGCACCAACAATATGTATGTGTGTTCTCACGCACCACAGTAACTTGCCATGTTATGCCCCACCAGTTGGTGAGGCATAAAAGAGGGGAATGAAAGGGTTAACTCTGCTCTAACTCTGCTCTAAGCAGACTTTGCAGCAAGCATAGCTGCTGTCCTTGGCAGTTTGCACAAACAACTTGCTCCTCTTATCGGGACAACATTCTGTCCAGAACCATTTGTTCTCTTTTGTAGGTAAGATTATCGTACACAGAGCAGAAGCCCCCCTCCCTTGGGCAGTTCCGGTGGTCCGTGAGTGTGTTTCTGTCAGCTCCGCATTTCATGACTATTAGACAACTTATTTGGGTCCACCTTGTTTGCTTGTATGCAACAGGGCAGGACGTGTTTGTATAAAAGAAGGAGTGCCCTTCTTTCTTTGTGCAGAAGGCTTAATAAACTCTTTGATTGATTACGAGAGTGGTTCTGTCTTCCTGCACCGAGCGCGCTCGCTGAGACTGAGAGATTCCACAGGACAGGTGATCCGCTCTCTGGTTCCTCTTCATAAACGGACCAAAAACGGCCGGTCCTTTCACAGGCCTTTAAGGATCTTGCTTTGGGCACTGGGACTCAGTCATGCTGGAACAGAAAAGGGCCTTCACCAAACTTCCGACAAAGTTGGAAGCGTACAATTGTCCAAAATGACTTGGTCTGCTGAAGCATTAAGATTTCACTTTACTAGAACTAAGGATCCCTAAACAATCCATAGCATTATGCCTCCTCTACCAAACCTTACACTTGGCACAATGCATTTAGGCAGGTAAAGTTGTCCTGGCATTCACCAAACCCAGACTCATCCATCAGGCTGACACACAGAGAAGGGTGATATGTCATTTCACAGAATACATTTCCACTGCTCCAGAGTCCAGTGGTAGTGTACTTTACACCATCCCCCTGATGCTTGGCATTGTGCATTCTGATCTCAGGCTCGTGTGTAGCTGCTCGGTGATGGAAACCCATTTAATGAAGCTCCTAATGCACAGTTCTTTTGCTGATTTGCTTCCAGAGGCAATTTGGAACTCTTTCGTGACTAAACAGAGGATAGGCATTGTGAAATTCAGTACTTGTCAGCTGAATTTTGTCAGCCACCCTCTAAACACTTACAGTTGACAGAGGCAGAGCTAGCAGGATAGGTATATAGAGGTCCATATAAGGCTGAGATATAGGATACAGGACATCTAGTGTAATATGGTTTTGCCTTTGAACATCAATTACTCTGTCACATTTTTTCCATTTTTCATTTGATTACACTTCCTATGTGATGTTCTCAGGCTCTGAGTATTTTGAGGTTTAGTCACTGTGGACAGACAAAACAAAACAGACCTTGCCGCATGTGAGACCTCAGAGCCTCACTCACCACAAGTGTTGCTCTTATAATCAGATCTTCATTAGTTTAGTTTCTGTTTCCCTCACGACTCGAAGGCGCATTATGATAAATTTACTCCTTGCAGTTTATACTTTAATACTATCACTACTGGCTACTCCAGCACTTGCTAGCTGCTAACTTGCTTGCCTTAGTGACCTTTAAAGACACCAACATGTTTGGTTCAACTACTCTTTTCTGGAAATGCTCTTTTCTGTTTTGGTATTGCACTCTTCCACACATTAACTGAGATCTTACTTATAGCAAGGTGTTTTAGAGATATTCCAAACATAGTTACAGTTGTTAGGCTATGATGGACAAACAGGGAGAACTAATATGCTACAGCGCCACCTGGAGGCAGGCCACTGCTACATAGTTAGTTAGGAGCATTAAGACAGATGCTTTGTGAAGTAGAATAAATAATGAGGTGTTCCTCAGTTTGTATTTGAGCATAGCGCCATGATACATTTATTTTTCAGGGAACCCCCCAGAATTTTGATTTTGAGACATTCAGGGGGGCCAAGAGATTAATTAGGAAGTCCTAGACCCCCCAGGACCCCTGTATTTCACACCTTGATCTTTACTACATTTAATGGTTTTAAGTGTAAACAGAATTTGTCTTCAGTAGAAATGCTTCACTGACAGCTGACTAGCAGGAGCGACAATAATCAAAGAAATAACTGGATAAAGTGAAGCTGAAGTTCCCCCAAACCAAAAGCCATCTTGTACCCCGGAGAAAAAAGTAAACAAAAATGAAATGCAAATGGAATGTACAATCAAATCTCATCTAGACACACTGGCCAGTTTACCCAGAGACGATCCGGACAAAAAAACATATGTTAATACAAGGTATAAACAGGTTCTTTCTCTCTCTGTCTGACTGCTTTGAGTGCATTTGTATGGTAAAAATAAAATTTCTGATTCTGTATGAAGTAAATATAGTGCTGTCGTCGCACAGCAAGAAAGGCCTGGGTTCGATTCTCTAGACGGGTGACCAGGGTTCTTTCAGCGTGGAGTTTGCATGTTATCCTGATCAAAACCCTGCCACTAGAGGTTAACATCTATTGATTAAGCCTAGATTAAACAGGGGTATTAGTATTTTTGCTCCCTTTACATGGGCGCCAGATGGTGCTATTTCCCACTTGTGTAGTTGTAATCACAGAGGTACTACTACCATTAGCTGGTTAGCTAGCCTGATCTATTTTTATAACATTTCCCTCCCAGCCAAACTTTACACATTATCGAATGTCTATGGCTTAATCAGTGACTACTAACATTAAAATCATTAGCATCAACAGCCGTTTCATTGATTTTGACTCTCTTTACTGAAATATACAACTCTGGTAATCATACTAATTACAACATACTGAATCATAAATTTTATTTTTACATTATTTGACACTTAAGATCTATTCCAGATGAATTAGATTTACTTGAGGAGTAATTTGAGGTGTTCACTGACGAGATCTGGGATTTTAATGCAGTACGAATCTGCCATGTCCATAGTTTTAACAAGTCTACTCAGTCAGAATTATGGAGTGAATTACCTTCTACCTTCTACCAAGACCTGTTTGAAACGACATCACAGTAATATAAAAACAAATCCAGGTAATAGAAAATAGAGACCTCCATTTTTTCTTTTTTTTTTTGCACCTGAAAGAAAAGACCAACACCTAAAATGAAGCTTGATTTGACCCTTAATTAACCAGTATGGATTTCAAATTGTCCAGTGTCACTTTTATGTAGCCATATTCACAAATATGCCAGTTAGTCACTCAACATTTCCGAAAGTAAGTTTCGATCCTGGCTGTTTGGGGTAATTTAGTGAAATTACACAGATATTTTATCCTGTATGAATCAGCCAGTCAAATCATGCACAAATTGCATTAATCCAGCTCAAATAGAGCTTTAAACAGATAAACAGCAAAACTGTTTCACTACAACATGAAATGACTTAAGTTAAGAAACTACATTTGCAACACATTTGAGTTTGAGGGCAGCATTAATCCATGATTATTATACCTATATTTTATATATATTATAAGAAATGAATCCATTGTTTTTAAGCAGGTCCAGTTTGTTGTCAGGTCATTTCGTATCTGAGATAATGGCACTGTTGATGACATTTTGTAGATGCAAATACACTTCCATCTGAAAAATACCTTATTTGAATGCTTCAGAGATTTTAAAAATCAGTTTATCATCATAGCCCTCTCAAAATTCTATCACGATTTGTAAACAGCTTCATAACTGCCAACCTCTGCATGACCTGTTCCTGGAAGTTGGAGTCCTGCCTAATGTTCCTTTGAACTTACCTACTATGCTCTATTAACATCCTGTAAATGCCAGACACAATTGGTACTTCACTACGTCCTCTTTTTAAGTTTCCTGACAGACTTTTAATGTTAGTTACATTATGGTATTTCACAGATCTTTCCTCTGTTTGATCCCAGTGCCTCCGTTTAATCTTTCTGGTAGACTTGTAATGTAGATTTATGTCATAATTCCATTGTCAGGATATGTTTTTCTTTCAAGTCTTTGTTCCTCTGCAGATCCCTTTTTGACAGAAATTGCACTTTGAGCACAGGGAAAAATGCATTTAACCCTTTACTGCATAGTGTTGCCATAAGGCAACAACAATTTTTTTTGTTTGTTTGTTTTTTTTTGGCGGCCTACAACATGAAAATCAATTTCGTTCATTTTCTTTTGAGATACTGAAGCTTTAAAAGTAGGATGGTATACTTTAACCTGATCAGATGACTTACTGATGCAGTCTGTGCACACACCACATCATGACATATAATGGTATAATTCAGTATCAATATGCAACAAGAAACTTTAAGGAAAATTTACACTTTTGTTTAAAAATTACCTGTGGGAGGTATTCTTTTTAAAAAAATCAAAATAGTTTACATTTTATGTTTAATTGTTGCCATATGGCAACATCATGCAATAAATAACCTGCAGTGTGGGTAAGTACAATTTGTTTTTCAATTAAAATTGTTTGTATGTTCGTTTTTTTTAATAAAGTGACAGAATATAATTGTTGCCATACGGCAACATAATGAAACAATGAACTGCCGTGATTAATCTGGCGGATACCTATGAAAGCTGTCTGTTTATATGATTATGACAGATTTGGCATCTACCAGTCTTGCATGGTTGTTATGAGTCCCATCTTCTCTATTTCTTTTAATAATGTTTTGAACCAGCTTTGAAAATATATATATTTTTGAAAGTATATTAATTTTGTTATTGGCCTTTTAGAAGTGGCTTATCTTATATCTGTTTAAAAATGTTTTACCAGTACATTCATTAGAAAGAAACTTGCAAACAAGATCAATGTTTTCCAGCTCTTCTAGTTTTAAGCCACTGCAGGCAGCAGCCGATGTCTATGCACATTTATGGTCAGTCACTCTGCCTTGTTTAAGGTAACAATTTAGAAACAAAAACAGCTCCTAGATCAGTGAAAAGGGGTAACTGCAGCAGAGAAGACTGCAACTGATGGTCTCTAGTGGTCTTCACTTCACTATATTGGCTTTCTATTTTCTCTTCAGACCCATTAAAAAGTACATCCCCATACCTGCAAATAGAAACAACATATAAATAAACACACACTGAACTTCTAAATAATACATCATAGAGCTTCCAACAGGTGGCTGTGAGGTGAATCCACATGTGAGGAGTTTGTTTATACATCAAAGAGAGAGAGGTTTCTAAATAAGCAGGCATGGTTATGGTTGTTTTGTGTGGAAATAGCACTGAAACTATTAAAAGTCTTTAAATTCAAATTCATCTAAACACACACATTAAAAAATAGATCTTCAAGGGTTCTTTAGTAAAGACAGTGGTTCGATATAGAACCATGAACACTCAAAAAACATCTGTATGCTTTGCATGGTGAAATGGTTCTTCAGATTGATGGAGAATGTGTTGTATATGGTTCTATACAAAACCTTTTTCTATATAGCCCCAAAAAGGTTTCATCTATTGTGACAAGCTTGACATTGTAACAACAGAATAACCCTAGACATTCTAGGGCAGGGGTCGGCAACATGCGGCTCTCTTACTGCTGTGTTGCAGCTCCACAGCAGAATTAGATGTTGAGGTAAAAATAAAATAATCCTCCATTACAGTAAAATAAAGCTCTGCTGTTCTTTCTGACACTGTTTTAGCAATAAATGGTCTCAAATGCTGGAGTTACATGTATAATTGCTTATTCAACCTTCAACCATGAAGATCTGCACGCAGACTGCGGGTCACATAGTAATGCAGACAACAGTCTCTTCTAGCTAGTGGCTAACAAAAAAGACAAAGAGAAAGATTTAAGACTAACAGTGATGATTTAGAGACCAATGAACTTATTTGCATGTATAAGCACTCAGCTGTTTTCCTGATATGTTTAATCTGCAAGAGAAACTGTAAAACACTAAAAAAGTCACAACACAGAAATCAGCTTGCTGGTCTTCAGTTTCTGGTTCAAATGTTTATATTCCACCTTAAATGGTACAATATTTAGCCACATAAGTTAGCTACATTCTGGTGTCTCAGGCACTATTTAAGGTGGAAAAGGAAAATTGTAGCTGAAGAATGACACGCTGACTTCAGTTTCGTAAAAGTTGAACATTAAAAGAGATTTTACAAGAAACTGTTCTATTTTTGCAGAAAAGTTTCCCACCGCAGATACAAGAGAAAAAGCTAAAGCTGAGTTAAAACAAAGCAGAGTCTATGCTAGGACATTAACACATACTGAGACATATTTACAGGCAAGATGGTAAAATGTTGTGACTCCCAAGGTGGTTAGATTTTTGTTGAAACTTGAAAAAATGGCTCTTCTGAACACTTTCCCACCCCTGTTCTATGCTAACCACCCACCCACACCAGCCCAGTTCCACACAGACATCTGCTAAAATGTCTTTGGTTACACTCTACACACTATAGGTTTATAGCACTGGCCTCACATTGATTCAGTAATTCTTTAGGAAACACAGATTGTTTTAAATACATTATTCTTATTCAGAATTCATTTTCAAACCATATTGAATGTACAAACAAGTCACACAGAAGGGGAATATAGAAAAATAGTGCACCAAACTTTTTGGATTTTCTTGCCTGAAAGTAGCTTGAGAATTCTATTTTGTTCAGAGGTTTACTGTGATTAGGAATGTTATTGTAATCAATCACAATCATTTCTTTCTAAAATGAACATAGTTAAACAGCCACCATCAGATGCACTGTACATCTCTACTACACATGCACAGCTTAAAGCTGATTGGGTCATTTTCTGTATTTCATCATGCTTCTGTTTGCGTTACAGTGGTCTGTTGCTGAGCTTTAATGCTTCTGCCTCACCCACACACACATGCTTGATGTGCTATAGGGGCTTAGTGTCTTGTTGTGGGGGAGGAAGAAACTCATCACACACATTTAAACACAGCTACTGTCAACACATAACATTATGTGCTATAGGGTTGTTTCTGTTTTTCTCTCAAAACTCAAAATACTACACTAATAAGCAGTAATCAGCCCTTTACTGAGCCACAAACACACACATGCCATAGTATAGTATAGAGCCATTCATTTCACACACACACACTCATATTTGTATCCTGTCTTTTTTGGGGTACCTCTATATAGTTGTTGCTTAATGCTGTGGTGTTACAGCTAATCCAACCCTAACCTTACAAGAAACTTTGATTGTACTTACGTCCAGTGCTATTAAAATATTCTTATGCTATTAAAATATTGTTTTTTGTATTAATATTATTTATATTTAATAATATTATTAAAATAAATCAAGCAGTCATACTTGGTTGCCAGTTTATTGTAGCATCAAATTGTTGCTGTCTCTCTTGTCCACTAGGAACGATGAGCTATAAATGAAACTTGACTCAAATATGCCATTCAGACTTTCTCATTTTAGCTGGAGTGTGTCATCACTCCAAATATCACAGAAATATAAGTGTAACATGCTGGAAAAAAATAAAACATGACATATTTTATGTGCCATAACATTTGCACAGGCCACATTTTAAAAATAGGTTTTTTTGGTAAAGTTAACAAATAAGCAGTAAATGTGTATTAAAATGTGCAGAAGTGTGTTCTCAGTAGAGGATATGTTCCCTTATTTTCACTTACGTAGCGCACAAAAAATGCTATTTGACCGGGGCTCTTGCATACTTCTGCATACAACAGTGCAATAAAGACAATGTATTTGTTATTAAGAATACTTTTGTCAAAGTATTCTGTCCAACTCTGCATGTAATTCACTATGTAGGTAAATATATACTGCTCAAGAAAATAAAGGGAACACTCAAATAACACATCCTAGATCTGAATGAATGAAATATTCTCATTGAATACTTTGTTCTGTACAAAGTTGAATGTGCTGACAACAAAATCACACAAAAATCATCAATGGAAATCAAATTTATTAACCAATGGAGGCCTGGATTTGGAGTCACACACAAAATTAAAGTGGAAAAACACACTACAGGCTGATCCAACTTTGATGTAATGTCCTTAAAACAAGTCAAACTGAGGCTCAGTATTGTGTGTGGCCTCCACGTGCCTGTATGACCTCCCTACAATGCCTGGGCATGCTCCTGATAAGGTGGCGGATGGTCACCTGAGGGATCTCCTCCCAGACTTGGACTAAAGCATCCGCCATCTCCTGGACAGTCTGTGGTGCAACGTGGCGTTGGTGGATGGAGCGAGACATGATGTCCCAGATGTGCTCAATTGGATTCAGGTCTGGGGAATGGACAGGCCAGTCCGTAGCTTCAATGCCTTCATCTGGCAGGAACTGCTGACACACTCCAGCCACATGAGGTCTAGCATTGTCCTGCATTAGGAGGAACCCAGGGCCAACCGCACCAGCATATGGTCTCACAAGGGGTGTGAGGATCGCATCTCGGTACCTGATGGCAGTCAGGCTACCTCTGGCGAGCACATGGAGGGCTGTGTGGCACTCCAAAGAAATGCCACCCCACACCATTACTGACCCACTGCCAAACCTGTCATGCTAAAGGATGTTGCAGGCAGCAGATCGCTCTCCACGGCATCTCCAGACTTTGTCACATCTGTCACATGTGCTCAGTGTGATCCTGCTTTCATCTGTGAAGAGCACAGGGCGCCAGTCAATCAGTGTTGCTTCCTAAGTGGACAGTTTGATTTCACAGAAGTTTGATTTACTTGGAGTTATATTGTGTTGTTTAAGTTTTCCCTTTATTTTTTTGAGCAGTGTAAGTAATAATTCTATAAGGCAATAGTGGCTAAAATGATAAAATACTGACAAAATGTGATCACAAATGTTCAAACAATCTACTATTAACAGTAAGAATAATAAACAGTACCGCCATACAATGGAGTTCATTGTGTAGGCTATGATTGATAAGCAACAACACTATTTGAAATAACTTGGTGTGTATACTGAGAATTTTCAACAGCTACTCTTCAAAGATTTTAGACGTTTATCCATTTTACAGTCTAAATTTGTGGCGCAAAATGACAATAATTTTATAAATAATATAATAAATTATTAATAATAAGGTCTATCTTTTTTACTTTCTCCTAAAGCTATTGGGGGAAAAAGCATTTATTTCAGATGTCCTCATTATGTCAAACTGGGGATGCTCGGTCCCCACAAAGAGCTCATACACCCACCCTCACACACACAAGTAAGCTCTTCTCTCTCCTGCAGAGGGAACTCCGGCCTTTGCGCAGATGAAGAAATCTATTATTCACCAGTCATAGACATTTTCTCTTCCTTCTCCACACATACACACACACACACACACACACACAACACTGGTGCAGTCTTTTACATAACACAGCCAGTGTGGCTGTGCAGGAAACAGGATGCCGCATCTAAAGAAGATACAGTGCAGTTTTTCCCCGTCAGCCTCTAAAATGAAACTTCAGCAGGACGTCCCGCACAAGTGCACAAGTGTGTGTGGCTGTTTCCCTAGCGTAAGGGTGTCAAATGATGTCGATGGGCCATTTTGAAGGACTTGATACTTGGCTGCAGTTTTTTGAGCACATTGTTATTGCAGTTGTGACCTGTGACTATTAGAACTGGGTCTTTAGTTTGGGCCAATAAATGTCAAAACTCGGTCAAAAAAGCACTTCTATGGCACTCTAGAGGTTTGTTAGTGTTATGATGTCAAAGGTCTAGGGATTCTAAAAGAGGTTGTGCATAAAAAATAGGCCAAACACCAACCAAACCACCAGAGCAAACTCCATGAACCCAGATAAGACAGCAAAATGTCACCATTTATTCCTTTCATCAATCAGATCTGATTTGCCATTCCTTAAAAGCAACACAACAAAATAGCAGAAGAAATTTTGTTTACATTAGCCATCTACTGGATGCAATAGAGTAAGATATAATAAAGCAGATAAATGTCTCTGGGTAGAGCTATTGCCCAAAACCAGCTAGAAACAAAATCAACTAATTCATTTAGATTGAAAACAAGCTTACAAAGCAAACAAACCATAGCACTACTATAGCACTACTACTACTAAGAACAAGAGTTACATGACTCATTAAAAGACACATCAAGGCTGTTTAAGACAAGCTAAATCAAGGTGCTGGGTTTGATCTGGTCAGTGTGAGAGCAAATGGAAAGATGCAACAACCGAAGCAGCCAAACACAATCTTGCTTTCCTAGGCCCTTTTATAGCTGGAGCACCCCCTGCTGCAGCCAATCATAAGTTTCCGAGTGCAGGTCCTAGTAAAACGAGGAACATGAAAGACAAGAGGGAAACACAGCACATATACAACAGGTACATATACCCTAAGGGTCGTAACAGTTAGTGCTAAACTAATGGCAATCCATGTTAACATTCGTTGGCCTCTTGGACCCTTCGAAAGCTATGAAAATACATTCCCCGTTTTATTTGAGGCTTGTAATGAACATAAACACACAGTGTATTTTACCTTGTAGCGTTTTTACTATATCTTCAGTAAATAGTCCTGGCACAGAGCAGCTGCTGTTTTCTATGTCTAACATCTGACTGAAATCTGGTTCTGCTACCACTTATAGCAGTCAGTGATGTAGCTAGGGTTTCCAGAAGGTCTAGAGTGACCATTCCTCTCACAAAACTGGTCCAACTTTGTTGGAAATCAAAATGTGACTGGTTGCTACCACTGTCAGCTCCTAATTCTGATGATTTCACACTGAAAGCCTTCAGTTCGGCTCCTGTAGCCCTAACCAACAGAAGAGCTTGCTTGACTGCATCTACTCAGATACCACAGAGGAAAGAATCACAACTGGAGCATTTGTGGTAAAACTTAAACTGCTGTGCCTGATCCACTTGTCCCAGAGCAAAACACTGACACACCACCCAAATAATATTGTCTCTGTGGTGGTCCTGTGGGGGTCCTGACCATTGAAGAACAGGGTAAAAAGTGGCTAACAGTGTATACAGATGGACCACAGTCTGTAATTGTAGAACTACAAAGTGCACCTCTATTGTAAATGGAGCTGAAAAAATGGACAATAAGTGTAGAAACAAGGAAGATGTACATGATGAAATGGTTAGTTGGTGTTTATCTTCTATTCACCCTTTTTTGTGTGAGCGTTGAGTGACTTCTTTTATAAAGTAGCAACTGACAGCTCCAAAAGATG
The DNA here is from genome assembly GCF_015220715.1 of Pygocentrus nattereri. Classification (NCBI taxonomy): domain Eukaryota; kingdom Metazoa; phylum Chordata; class Actinopteri; order Characiformes; family Serrasalmidae; genus Pygocentrus; species Pygocentrus nattereri. The sequence continues at coordinate 11,130,203 of NC_051233.1, forward strand.
CTCACGCACATTTAGCGACAAACATACACACACACGCTAATTAGCATCCGTCCCTTTAATCACACTGACTCATTCATTATTCATCACCGCGGCAGTATGTATTATTCAACAGCTGCCTTTTCCGCACGAGGAAGAGGAGACCTGTGTGAGGGTTGTGTGCTTTCTCTTCTTCTTTTTTTTATATCTCGGCCTCCTCCTCAGTCACTCTCAGAAACCCCCCTCTCTGTTTTCAACTTACTCTTATTACTCTCTCCCTCTCAGTTTCAAGCTCGCCCACATGCACACAATCAAAGGAAAGGCTGAATACACAGACACATCAGACCCTATTAGTTTATGTTACAGCATGTACACTGACACAAACAGTATTTGGTCATTTGTGCCATGTGTTCATTGTGTTAGGAAACAAAATATCAAATCAAGCAGCATTTATATTAAACAGACCATTCCAAGACTGGCAAAGTATTCTTTTAAAAAGGTGGCTGCTGTGTTTCAGATGGTTATTGTTTGAGTGGTTTCTTTGCAGACTTATGTAGGTTTACATCCAAAATTTTTATGATTCCCATCAACGAACACAAGCTCACCAATACCACTGTAAGTAAAATAGTGCCACACTTTGACATGTCCACCTCTGTGCTTCACTTTTCCATTTTTTTGGCATTTGGTCAGAAAACAAGAAGCAGTCAGTCTGGACAGAGAATGCTGAGATGCTGTTAGAACCCTGTTCACATTAAATAAGCAACAACACACAATAATGAGCCGTTTCTTTGCAGACTTCTGCAGGTTTACATCCAACATTTTAAAGATTCCCATCAATGAACACAAGCTCACCAAAGTAAAAGAGCCACAAACTACAGTACTCTTAGTACAGTCTGGTTGGAAATTCTTCTCCTTGCTTTTCCCATACCAAAGTCTGCTCTATCTAATAAGTGAAATAGGTGGCTCCTTGGGGCCCTAACAACTTTTTAGATCATTACTGTAACCATAATAGTGTCTAGTAATGTAGACAGTTGTGTTAATGCATTGTTTTGGCTACATGGTGTTGCCATACAAGTCAAGGTCTGGAAGTGACTTGATGTTATTCCGGTAAGAGATATGCAGTGCATGAAATATACATGGTTTGAGTTCCTTGTGGCAATCTGTTACTAATAAACACAAAACACGGATTCTACATGCCTCATATTATTGACATGGTGACAGAAGTGGGATCTCCCTTGCCATGACAGCACCAGACGGAACTTCACATACAACAATGGTACAAAGATGGCACAAAAAACAAAGGTAAACAAATCGCGGGAATATGGCAGACGGATTCCGACGTCCAGATCCTCTCGTCTTTGACGGAAATGTGGCAGAGAACTGGCGCAAGTTTGAATGTGAATATGAAATATTCATCGCCGCTGCACACAGCAATAAGCCTGCCAAGACTAGAGCATACATACTCCTCACCCTAGCGGGACCAGAGGCTATAGAAAGAGAGCAGTCATTCACATACTCACCCACAGTTACGGATGGCGAATACGCCATCACACAGGCTCCTGACTGCCTCCTATGGAAATTTAGAGAAATATGTAATCTGGAGACAAATGTAATAATGGAGAGGCACAATTTCAACGCTCGATGCCAAAAACCAGCAGAACTATCAAATCGTATGTGAGTACACTGAAAAACCTTGCTAAAACATGCAACTTTGGCCCATTGCAAGATGAACACATTAGACAGACTGGTCATTGGAATAAGTAGAGACAGTGTCAGACGTTCCTTGCTCAAAGAGACTGACCTCACACTAGCCAAGGCTATACGTATCTGCCAAATAAGTGAGCTCACTGACCAACATACAAAAACTCTCTCTGCCCCTAAATATGTGACAACTGCCAGCATGGATACTATGCAAATAAAACGAAGTAGCAAACCCAAAAGTCATTTAAAATTCAAAGCCAAATCAGGAAGTGCATCGATCTCAAACTGCAGTAACTGTGGAGGCACACACCCTGCCCAACGCCATCAATGCCCAGCCTTTGGACAGCAGTGTCACGGGTGCAGGAAGTACAACCATTTCAAAAAGCTGTGCAGATCTGCAAGAGCTAGCAAATCAAGCAGACATTTGAATCAACTGTTGACCAAGACAGATTCTGACAGCGACACTTTCACGGGTGAAGGCCTGTCAATACTAGAAGACAGTGACATTAACACAATACACACTGAGAACTGTTACAAAGGGGAAGGGAACTGCACTGTCATGGTCAATGACAAGACCCTTGAATTAAATGTGGATACTGGGGCCAAATGCAATGTGATTTCCCTTGATACTTACAGAGCGATAAGGCAACATGAAAATATACACAAATGAAGCAAAACAGTCAAACTTGTTGATTTTGGTGGAACCGCAATTGAATCAATTGACTCTGCAATGCGAACTCAATGGTCAGCACCACATGCTAAAATTCCAGGTTATATGTAAAAATGTGCAGTCTATACTAAGCTTGCAAGATACCCTGAAGATGAAACTGGTCACCTTTGCAAGGAAGTACACCACATAGATACTGTTCAGGATCAAACCATATCACAGAATGTGTTCCAGGATTATGCAGATTTGTTCACAGACGAACTTGGTGAATTACCTGTCACTTATGCAATGAGACAAAAGGGCCATGACAGGATGGGCATTGTGAGGAGAAGATGCAACGAGCCACGTTCATATGTAGTTGAGTCTGAAGGGAGAGAGTACCAGCAAAACAGAAAGCACCTCCCGGCCAGTGTTGGAGGCACAACCGCCACAACCCTCAGAGCCAATTATACATGTGACTGAACAAAAACAACTTCAATACACGTACAAGACTGAAAGGGCAAACCCTGACTCAGAACAAGTTCAAACACCAACTAACGCTGAAATTAATCCTAGTGGGGTACTACATGAGATTCAGGGAGAAGGTGTGGTTCAGCCTTCCATATCCACATATGTCACCAGATTTGAGAGACTTTCTAAGCCAAACAAAAATTACCTGTACTGAGAATGGAACCTTAATGAAGGCACTATTACATGGGTGAATCCAATTGCACACGTGATGTAAATAACTGTTATATTGTTTTATGAGGTTTATAGTTATTAGAACGTGTGACTTTGCACTAGACTGTAATGTTCATGTGTCACTTTAACTTAAATATCTTTTGTTTGGTCTCGATAAGCTCAGCCTTGATTGTCAATTCAAGTTCTAGTAATAAGTTCTAAAGTGATGTACTGTCATTTAATTCTGTTTGTGTTACACGTTAAGCTTACAAAGGGGGATGTAGACAGTTGTGTTAATGCATTGTTTTGGCTACATGGTGTTGCCATACAAGTCAGTCTCATGAAGTCTGGAAGTGACTATTATTTACTGTTACTGTTATTCCGGTAAGAGAAATGCGGCGCATGAAATATACACAGTTTGAGTTCCTTGTGGCAACCGGTTACTAATAAACACGAAACTCGGATTGTACATGCCTCATATTACTGACAAGTAAGATGCTGGAAAGAGCGGGGGAAAAGCAACTGGTTAATTTTGGAGAAAAAGTTAAAAGATAAATGTGTGTTTTGGTTTTTGCCCTTTTTTTGGCTTTTGGTCAGAAAACAAGAAGCAATCAATCCGAATAGAGAACGCTTAGATGCCATTAGACTCCTATTAACATTCAATCATCAACACAATACTGACAGTTATTTTTTTATAACTCACACTACTTGTGATAGTCATGGTTCTTAGTCAGTCTCTCTTTCTCAATCATATCACTTACTTTCCCCTCTCTCTTCTTTTTCTCCATACCTCTCTTTCTGTTCTGTTCTTTTTGCCTCTCTCTCCTCTCTTTCTCTTTTTCTTTCTCTCTCATTCCATTTTTCTCTCCTTCTCTCTTCCTCCTCTCACTCGCTCTTTTCCTTTCTCTTTCACATCTTTCTTTTCAATCCTTCTCTCGTTTCCTTGCTCTTAATCTTTTTCCTTCTGTCCTCACACTCTCTCCCTCCCTGTCTTCTTCTTTCTTTGTCGCCCTCTCTCCCCTGCTTTCCTCTATTCATCTCTATTCCTCTCTCTCTCTCTCTCTCTCTCTCTCTCTCTCTCTCTCTCTCTCTCTCTCTGAAGGTGCTCCTATCAGGGCTTCCCTCACTCCCACATTTCTCTTTTGATCAGTGGAGCCGTGAGCAGAGCTTCATTTGCATAATCCACCCAGCAGCCTCTTTGATGAAGAAGAGTGTAATGACTTGTGAAGTGATGGAGGAGGGTGCTCCAGCCTCATAGAGGGAGAAATGGAGCTATTCTAACCAGCTCCCACAGGCCCAGCATCTTCATCACTCACCATTACAGCTCAGTATGAATGCCAAATAGTGGGAATCAGATTGAGCTCTGTGGGAGGGCAGGCTGTTTAACTGTGGAACATAGAACAAAACCAGGACAAACCCATTTGCATTTTAAATCCTAATGTAACACAAAGCTTTACATTTTCATATATGAAATGTACATTTACATATTTTAAGAAAACAGCAAAAAAAAAAAAACATTCTTAACTTTGGTGTAAGTTAACAAAGTTCTGTTGGTGCATCATCAAATGTTCACAAAATGTAATGGGTAGCTGTTATTGATTTGCAAGGTTTTGATATGACAGCAATGATACATGTAAGGCTATCAGACAATTAAAAAAATCAATCATAATTGCTCTCATTATTATGTGTAGTTAATCGTGATACGTCTTATTTACTTTTTTTTTCATTTAAAAAGCAGCATTTCATTGTAGCTACATGAGTGGACAGAATAAGCCTCATCAGAACATTTTCACTTTCAATATCACAATAACATCATGTCCATTGTGTGAACAGTTTCCAATTTTCTATGTCCAGTGAGATCAACAGTGGCTGCACGTTCCAACCATACATATTTTCATATTTAAGTACCAAGAATAGCATTTTACATGGTTTTTCTTAAAACCATGTGTGTTTTTGTGACTGCGCCTGATATATCCATCCATCCATCCATCCATTTTCTAAGCCGCGCCTGATATATATGTAAATAATCTCTGTTCTGATTGGTTCCCTGTCGTATTCTGCCTTATTCAAAAAGCAGGCTGAGTTGAAACACTCCTCACAGTATCATTGTGAATGGGTGGAGCTAAAAGGCTGTAGGCTGATGAGACAGATATACGTAAATATGTTTTTTTTTGTGACATCACAAAAATAGTGAATTCAAAAAAGACGGTTTGCAGCATTGTTGATTCCATATATTGACTACATAGAGTGAGGAGTGAATGATACACTCTGAATCCTTGTTTCAAATACTAACACATATAAACATGTTTGCATCAAATTCTTGTTTCAAGAATGAGGAAAATTGGCTTTACGTGATGGGAGCACTTTAAAAAGCATTTAAACATACAGCATGTAAGCAGTCTGTCTTACTCTGTATGTTGTTTATACTTTATCACACTAACTTTGACAGCATTATTATATATTATGTATAAGACTAAATGTTATATGTGTATTTGTGTATTTGTATCATTACCCATTTTATTTGAAATACCTACTTTGTCCACTCATTGGTTATTTATGAGCTCTATCTACATTTAACTTCGCTACAAAATAAAGATTGTCGCCCATCTGTATCTACAAACTCATTCATCATTGGTCAGTTTCTGACCACAGGAACGTTGTTGACCAGATATTATTTGGGTGGTGGATTATTCCCAGCACAGCAGTGACACTTATATTGGAGTATCTCTGGTACGAATGTAAAAGGCACAACGGTCACTACTTCCTAAGTTGAGAGTAGAAACTTTTTTCATTGATAAACCAAAACAGTTTTTTTTTCCTATTTGCAGGAAATGGCTTCCTTAAAGGACCCATATCCTGTATGTGCCTTGTACTTTATCTACTTTCACAACAGTGTTACTGTGCAGAGGGCGTGAGTGAGAATGCGGTGCTTTACATGGAGAGAAATGGAAATCTGCGTATAACATTTGTAGTTATGTGTACCAAAAAAACAGTCAAATTCATTTGAACTATTTTCCAACCTCTCTTCATCTATCCAAATTAAACAGGCAGTTTTTATAACTATGCCTTTAAAACTGATATATGTAAACCAGCTTTGTTCTGATTGGCTGCCTATTGTGCTTTATTCAAAAAGCTAAACACTCCTTACAACCTTAATGTGAAGGCAGGGCTAAAATGCTGTATTCTGAATAGGTGGATCTATGTACAGTTTTTATGACATCACAGAAACATAAAATTCAAAACATGCTGTTTCGCAGCTTAGTTTCCATAGCTGGACTGTATAGACTGGATGTTTGACATGTTTACATACTGCACTAAGTTCTATTATTTAGAAAGGCATGAAAAAATTTTGTTCACCCCTGATTTTCTCACACTCTCACACATACAACCTGGAGCAAATTTCACCTTCAAACAAAATGAGGCCTGCACACACACACACATACACACACACGCACATGCACACACAGTGCTGGAGTGTGATGCAATTTCTACACAGCAGTGTTGACCTTTCGCCTCCCCAGCTGCTGCTGCCATTTACCACCTCCATCCAATCTGATCTGCAGACCCCTGTGGAGCCTTTATGAAACTTCATCAGCCTTTAAATTCTCTAAGGGAAGTGGCTCAGGTGCCACATATAATGGGTTTCTGAGTGTGTCAGAGAGGAAGAGAGAGAGATAGAATAAAGAATGAGGGAGACTATAACATTTTGTCACCACCTTTCTTTAGTTTCTGCATTTCTGTTGTTTTTCTTAAAAAATGCCAGCTGTGTGGGTTTTTCATGAACTCTCAATAAAACCTTAAAGGTGCCATTTAACACATTTATTCATTATTTTAAATACTGGTGTCTTCCTAGAGGGTGACTTTGGTCAATGTGAAAAATTCCCAGGATAGCACGGTGGCCGAGGTCAAACAACGGTTTTCCAGGACAAGCCTTGCCAGGGTCGACCAAAGTTGTCCCCGTGTTCAGCATCATATCCAGAGGCTGGAGGTTAAAAAAGCTGCATGAGTGCTGCCGGCACTGGGGAGCTGCGGTTCATTGAGGGAAACATGAATTCCACCATGTACTGTGACATTCTGAGGCACAACATGATCCCCTCTCTATTCAGAAACCGCACCGCATATTTTCAACACAATAACGACCCCAAACACACCTCCAAGATGACAACTGCCTTGCTGAAGCCAAAGGTGATGGACTGGCCAAGTATGTCTCCAGACCTAAACCCAATTGAGCACCTGTGGGGCATCCTCAAGCAGAAGGAGGAGGAGCACATGACCACCAGCTCTGTGATGTTATCATGGAAGAGTGAAAGAGAATTCTAGTAGCAACCTGTGCAGCTCTGGTGAATTCAATACTCAAGCGGGTTAAGGCAGTGCTAGATAATAATGGTGGTCACACAAAATATTGACACTTTGAGCACAATTTGGACGTGTTCACTGTGAGATGGACTCACTTGTGTTGCCAGCTATTTAGACATTAATGGCTGTGTGTTGAATTATTCTCAGAGGACAGTAAATCTACACTGCTATACAAGCTGTACACTGACTACTTCGTCATATCCAAGTTTCATTTAATTTTTAGTGTTTTCCCATGAAAAGTCATAATAAAATATTAGTAGAAATGTGAGGGGTGTACTCTTGTGAGATACTGTAAATACCAAATGTATTTATCATCAATGTTTTTGCAATACATGGAAAAGGCCAAAACATTTTTTTTTGTAAAATATATGCCCTTATTTATATTTGTTATTATATTTTTCAATTGCATGTAGTTTTAACAAGGTTATAGATATAACTCAATATAACCAAACTGTATGAACTGCACTGACTTCTGTGTTTTGCATGCTACTTTGCATAACCACACACATTTACATAAATGCAGCACTCATATGGAATGCATTTCAAATAAACAAGATATCAAATCATAACTGCATTTTCACAGAGTATCAGTACCTACAACCCTTGCTTTTGCCAAGTTCATTTGCTTATAATCAAAATTAAGATACTGGAGTATAAATTCGTTTCAGATGTCAGTGGGTTTGTATTACAGTGGTGACTGTGAGCTTGTATTCATTGATGGAATTATGAACTCAGAAGCACTCAAAGACATTTGGGATGCAAACCTGCAGAAATCTGAAAAGAAACTGCTCAAACAGTAACCATCTGAAACATAGCAGCAGCCTCTTAAAAGAATACTTATATTTATTTTGTTTACTAACATCATGAACTATATTTTAAGTGTGGCACAAATAAATACTTTCTAGGGCCACTGTACGTGTTTCATCTCCACACTCTAAACACCTTGGCTGCTCCTCAGCGATCTTGTCTGCGCGTATGTTTTTCTTGGTGAATTACGGGGAGGGCTGCTGAGGGGAATGACGATCAATCTGCAGTGTTGGAGCAGTAGTGATAGCTCTAGGGCATCACGACGCATGCTAAAGAGACGAAGGATGGAGAGAGAGAGAGGACGGGAAGTGGTGATGTGCATACGGAATAGTCTTACTGTACTTACTCCATAGTACTGAGAATACCAGGAGTATAATCAATGCAGTATCCAGTAAAGTCATTTTACAGTATGAATACAATTATGCTTTTGAGAATATAACCAACACAGTTATGTGTTCTAGAACATTACCAAAGCAATTATGTTTTCTAGAATGTAACTTTGATTATACATTGATTATATTCTAAAAGCATAAGTATATTTTAGTTATGCTTTTTAAAATATAATCAGCGCAGTTATGCTTTGTACTGTAGAATCAATTATATGACTTTTATAGAATATTCAGTGCAGTAATGCTTTCTAGAATATAATTAGTGCAGTTATTGTTTTCTAAACTATAACCAGTCCAGTTCTGTTTTCTAGAATAAAACCATTGCAGCAATGTTTTCTAGAATATAATCAGTACAGTTACACTTTCTAGAAAATAACCAGTGCAGTTACACTTTCTAGAAAATAACCGGTGTAGTTACACTTTCTAGAAAATAACCAGTGCAGTTACACTTTCTAGAAAATAACCGGTGTAGTTACACTTTCTAGAAAATAACTAGTGCAGTTACACTTTCTAGAAAACAACCAGTGCACTAATGTTTTCTTGAAAATAAATAATGCAGTTATGATTTCTGGAATATCTAAAATATGAGAAGTGCCGCTATGCTGCCTAGAATATACAAATATGTTTCTTTCTGGTAATAAGTTTAACTATTATAACTAGTTCCTGTTCAGGGTTGGTAGATAGGATTCCCCAGAATAATATTTTATACTGTGTGTTATGACATACCCCCGACCCAGGATAAGCAGCTTAGTGTGTGTGTGTGTGTGTGTGTGTTATAACATAAAGCTATGTTCAAAACCACACACGTCTGTGCTATACATACTAAACGAATGAATGGACTTGTAAAGGTGGGGCAATAGTTTTGACATTCTATTTAATATAGTAGTATGTGTTTTGGGACACAGCATCATCATTTTCAGTCATGTTTTTTCATTACTTTGCATTATTCAAGTTTTGCAAGTTAAATAGCTAAATAATAATAATAATATAAATAATACAATGATAATAATAGTAATAATAATAATAATAATAACTATAATCATAATAGCAAACAAATAATGATGAGATTAAAAAATTTTTTCATTTCATCATTAAAGTGAAACACTGAAGATATGGAGATATTTGATAGTTGCAGCTGTAATGCTTTCTGGAATCTAATCAATGTTGTCATGGTGTATTCTTTGTTAGTGTGTTTTTATATAGAGATGTAGCCTGCCTGTGTTCTCACCCCTGCCTATTCTCTGTAAATACAGCCTGTCTCAAGCACTATGTTAGAAATGCACTTATCGCTGTTGTAGGGGGAAAACCTTGTATCTCCATTTTGGTCATTTTTCAGTTTTTTATAGAATTTAAAAATACCTGTTGCTCTTTACGTTGTCTGTAAATTCCATGAGGATGGACCAAAAAATATGACTTGGAATAAAGTCTGGTTCCATTGACTTACAATTCAATGGATGAATTCAAATTAAAGCAAGTTTTTTCCTTCTCCTGTAAAGTTTTTTTTTTTTTTACCATTTTGGAGATACAAGGTTTTCTTCTGACAGCAGTGATATGCTTTCTGCAATATAAAGATCCTGTGCAGTTATATTTTTCATAATATACAGACATTGTGTTCATGCTTTCTGGTACATAGCCTGCCTTAACCAATATATTTCCTCTATTACTTGCATCCACAGATGTAGAATAAATTGAAAGATTATGATCTGCAATCTAAACAGTATTTCTCTGCTTGCATCTCTGAGTGAGAAAATTCAAATAAAATGACGCCATTCATTTGTTATCACCACCAATAGCTGCAACGTCTAATGATTAAAGGAGGAAAATAGTTGCTTTAAAGAAAAGTTAATATCTTTCCCATAAGTAGACATTATAATGGATGTAAACTGGATATATATAATGGATATACATTTTCTGCCCATTCAGTGGTTAGAATTGCCAGAAACCTTGTCACATCCAGACATTACTGCAGAGCTGGAATGGAGGCTTCTAGATGCCAGCTCAAGCTGTGATGCCATGCTTGAAGAGCTGCTATGCACTAGCACATTGGCCCTGGCGCGGTGGCACAGCACGCCTTTAAGATCTCGCTTCCCACTCGGTCACGTCTGCACCCACACAAACAATCTGGCACCAGCTGGAGCCTCACTGGGCAGCCTGGCGTGAGTTCACTTAGGCAATTTCCAGCAGATGCTGCTGGATGTTAGCGTTTTAACCACTGCCTGCCAGAGATCATCAGAAGTCATGTCAAACAGACTTGTAGTTTCTGAAACAGTTATCTATAAAGATGGTCAAACATATGGACACAATTCAGGCATCGAGATGCTACTACTGGTTGTATTTATGAAATATACTTTTGTCCAGTTAAGATGACAATAGGTTACAGAGTGTCAGAAAACACGTAGGCAAGTCAATTTGAGATCATTTATATATATATATATATATATATATATATATATATATCAATTTGACATGGCTTGCAATTTGCATGATGCTAATCACTGGCTATAAGTCTCCACTAGTTACATTAGTCTCACAGCTACAAAACTGAAGAAGCAAACTTTCAGGCAACAAACATGCCTTGGCTGATGGACAAAATTTGGGGTAAATGTAGACAATCAGAAAATATGTACATTTCGTTTTGGCCACACTATCTCTTAAGGTAGTATTTTGCTTGATTAGTTATACCAGAGACGGTTGTGTATCATAATGTGATGTAAGAGATTTGATTGGTTGAAAAAGTTGGAGCACCCCTGGTCAAAGTACATGTTTTGTTAACACATCTTCTACAGAGATCACACTTCTGTACATTTTAATGCTAAATTACTTGCTGAACTTAACATATTGGAGAAAAAAAATAAAACAACAAACCTTAAAATGTGGACTTTGCAAAAGTTATTTTAGATGGTTTTTGCAAAATATGTTAGCTTCGGTAAATAAGTAGAAATTGTGCAGAACATTTTGCAGAAAAATGTCTCCAGTTTCCTGTAAAGAATGTATTAAGATATTTTCACTCAGGAAAACAACAAAAAATGTCATTGAACAGGGGGTGTTTAACCCTTTAACAAGCCATGGGTCCAAATTTTTTATTACATAATTCCATAACCTATGCATAGCTCCATTCATTTGCATTTAAGTCCCTATAGTTACTGAATAATAAACCTATGTATGAAATAAACCTGAATTGTTAAAGGGTTAAACATTTGCATACAACTTTATATTTACACATATATATGTATATTATTTACCCCAGTTACACAGATAGTCTGGACTAAAGTTCATATTTATGGCCGTGTTTCAAAACCTAGCATTTCTAGTACCATATAAATTACTTCAATATGACAAAATTAATTACAAAAAAAAATTAATTCAATAGTAAATTTTAGTGCCTGAGTAATCAGTCCCATCAGCATCCATGAGCCAATGAGCATGCTTGGTTTTGTAACAGCTGTGGCATAGAGGCGGGATGCAAACGTGAGTTCCTTTGAATTAAATTATAGTCGAAAGAAACATAGGATTGGAAAAAAGACATGTCCATGACAAAAATAAACTAAAACGCAAGAAACCACAAGACAAGGTAACATCCACAATGCAAGACAAACAGACACAGAACAGCAACAAAAACACATGGTACCAGACAACAAAGGCACATGACTACCACATAGGAGATGAAACAGACACTCAGAGGGATATGGGGAGAATCCGTGACAGGTTTTCACAATTTACAGGCCACCCGGTCCGTATTCGCAGTTCTTACAAGAATTCTCTGAGTTTCTATCAAGCCTAATAACGTTTTCAAATAAAATATTAATTGTCGGAGATTTTAATATCCACATCGACAACCCTCACGACACACTAAGTAAGGCATTCATATCTATCATAGACTCCATGGGATTCACCCAAATTATAAATGGGCCCACACACCACCTCAACCACACTCTAGACTTAATACTGACCTTTGGTGTAGACATAGATCACTTAGATAGCCATTCTCCCCCAGAGCACAGCCGTCTCAGACCATTACTTAATCTCATACAAAATCCAGTTTAGTGGTAATATGCGCTCATCACCATGCTATCAGGTTAAGAGGACTATAACTTCCTCCACAGCTGGCAGCTTTATCAGAAACCTCCCGCAGTTATCAACTTCAGTCAGCTGTCCATCTGATCCTACTGAGTTAGATACTATGACCAAATTCTTAGAGGATACTCTTCGATCTACGTTAGACAGTGTAGCTCCATTAAAAAGCAAAATAGTACAGCAGAAAAAACTCGCCCCGTGGTATAATGATCACACTCGAACTCTAAAACAGACAGCCAGGCAACTAGAGCGAAAATGGCGTCTGACTAAATTAGAAGTGTTCCAGTCCGCCTGGAAGGAGAGCCTGATAGACTATAGAAGAGCCCTTACTGCAGCACGTTCAGCCTATCTCTCCTCTCTCATAGAAAACAATAAGAACAATCCCAGACTACTATTTAGCACAATTTCTAAACTAACAGAGAACAAAAGAGTCACTGAACCCCAGATGCCATCAGCCTATAGCAGCAATGATTTTATGAATTTCTTTAGTGACAAAATTGAAAAAATTAGGCAGACAATTCTGAACACACAGTTAAACTCCACAAACCTGGTGGCTTATAATTCCAGTCTAGACCCTGAGAATATTAGAGTCACTCCAGATAGGCTTGAATCGTTTACATTACTCCAAGAAAATGAACTAATCAAAATAGTCTCTTCTGCAAAACCATCGACCTGTATTCTGGACCCGATCTCTACAGGTCTACTCAAGGAAATCTTACCAGAAATAACTAAGCCTATTTTGTCAATAATAAACTCCTCTCTTAGCCTCGGATATATCCCAAAAACTTTTAAACTTGCAGTAATTAGACCGCTGATTAAGAAAGCTAACCTTGATCCCTGTGAACTATCAAATTATAGACCTATCTCAAATCTCCCCTTCATATCTAAGATCCTGGAAAAAGTGGTAGCAAAACAATTAAGCCCTTATTTGCATAGGAATAATCTACATGAAAAATTTCAGTCTGGTTTTAGGCCACATCATAGTACAGAAACAGCATTAGTAAAAATTATAAATGATCTTCTATTATTCACGGACCAAGGAAATGTGTCGTTGTTAGTCCTCCTTGACCTTAGTGCAGCATTCGACACAATAGACCATGCTATCCTACTAGATAGACTAGAAAACCTTGTAGGGGTAACAGGAACAGCTCTTTCCTGGTTCAGGTCCTACCTCACCGATCGATATCAGTTTGTTAATGTAAAGGGTGAATCATCTGTTCGTGCAAAAGTAATTTATGGTGTTCCACAAGGTTCTGTTTTAGGACCTATATTATTTACAATATATATGCTACCACTAGGCACCATTATCAGCAAACACGGCATAAATTTCCACTGTTATGCAGATGACACCCAGTTATATATATCAAGTAAACCGGATGATAAAATTAAACTTGGCAAGATTGAGGACTGTATAAAAGACATAAAAGATTGGATGTCAAATAATTTTCTGTTACTTAACTCAGATAAAACAGAGGTCCTGCTTCTTGGTCCAAAATTAGCCAGACACAGACTGTCTAACTCAACACTAAAACTTAACAATCTCTCAGTTTCATCAAGCCTATCTGTTAAAAATCTTGGTGTCATGATAGACGCTGATCTCTCCTTCGATACACATATCTAATATCATTAGAACAGCCTTCCTGCATCTCCGCAATATCGCTAAATTAAGAAATTCATTATCTCTACAGGATGCAGAAAAGCTAGTTCATGCATTTATCACTTCAAGGCTAGATTATTGTAATGCCCTGCTGTCTGGATGTCACAGCAAAAGCCTTAACAAGCTTCAGCTAGTCCAGAACGCTGCAGCCAGAGTCCTCACAAGAACTAGGAAGTTTGACCATATTAGTCCAGTTTTATCAGCCCTGCACTGGTTACCAGTTAAATTTCGCATTGATTATAAAATTCTATTACTGACTTATAAAGCTCTAAACGGGCTCGCCCCTCAGTACCTGAGTGAGCTCCTCTCCCACTATGAACCATCACGCCTACTTAGATCACAAGGTGCTGGCTTACTACTGGTACCTAGAATAAATAAAGCTACATCAGGGGGGAGAGCTTTCTCATACAAAGCCCCCCAGCTCTGGAATAATCTTCCTGCCAATGTTCGGGAATCAGAAACAGCCCCAATCTTTAAGTCTAGGCTAAAAACTTATTTGTACAGTCAAGCATTTGGTGACTAGTCTCCCCTGTCAGGTCTAGACCTGCTGGAGTCTACACTGCTCTGTTTTACTGTAATCTGTGGTCAGCCACTCTTTACAGTACTAACTCTTTTTTTTTCTTCTCCTTTCTCTGCCGAGCTGATCAGCTGCCCATCCTGTGCGCCTGATGCTGTTGCCTCTACTGCCTTGATTGGTGCCGCTGCTCACCAGCCTTCTGGACCGGTTTGACCACCACTGAGCTTCTTGCTGTACAGCGCTGTGCAGTCCTCACCCTCAGATCTCTCTCTTTCTTTTCCCACTTTACTATAATACTTCTTACTAATAATGTTCGCTGTCCGGTGTCGACCATAGGAGGATGGGTTCCCCTTCTGAGTCTTGGTTCCTCTCAAGGTTTCTTCCTCTTTTAGGGAGTTTTTCCTTGCCACCGTCGCCGCTGGCTTGCTCATGGGGGCTCGGACCCGGATTTTCTTTCTTCTTTTCTCTTCTCTCTGTAATACTGATTGTTCTGTAAAGCTGCTTTGTGACAACACCTGTTGTAAAAAGCGCTATATAAATAAATTTTGCTTGCTTGCTTGCTTGCTTGTTTGAAATCACAACTGGTGACTGGCTCTCTAAATTACATTCCTAATAACATTTCCTGCAACTCATACTGATTTCTGGTTATTGGTTATCTGGTATGGTTATATCCTGGAGTATTCTACAGAAAGTCTAGGTGTCGCTACTGGTATCAGTTTAAACATTTTGAATGGGTTTGAACATGAAATTTTGAATGAAGCCCAGCCTAGTGCATGAGGTGCCACACTGACTAACAATACCAGCATTTCTTTCACCTCACACCAGGCCAGGATTAAGGATAAAGGAGCTGTGTGAAGTCTTGATCGATCTTATCCATATATGTCTTGTCTTTTGTTCACCAAAAAGTGATGTTCTCTATTACCAGGTTTTGTTACTACTTTCCTGGTGATTATGACTGTTTTACTGAGGAAGCTTTGACCACAGCAAAATATAATTAAATTATTTTGTTCCAAAAACTAATTATAGACCATTATGATTTTTTTTCATGAAACACGTTGTTGGGGGTGGCCTATATGCATTCACTGAGCACTTTATTAAACTTCTCCTTGTGTTTGCACTTACTGTCCATAGAGATGCACTTTGTAGTTCTACAATTACAGACTGTAGTCCATCTGTTTCTCTACATACTTTGTTAGCCCCTTTTTATCCTGTTCTTTATTGGTCAGGACCCCCACAGGGCCACCAAAGAGCAGGTATTATTTGGGTGGTGGGTCATTCTCAGCACTGACATGGTGGTGGTGTGTTAGTGTGTGTTGCACTGGTACGAGTGGATCAAACACAACAGTGCTGCTTGTAAAAGGCAGCTAACAAAGTGTTTAGAGTGATAGAGAAACTACAGTCTGTAATCACAGAAATACAAAGTGCAAAGTGCAATATGGTAATTGCAGCTGATATAATGGACATTGAGTGTAGAAACAAGGAGGTAAGTGTACATATAAGGAATATCAATGTTATATTTTAATTAATCCACCTTACCTATGTCTACTACAGACATAGAATTGTGTTTTTCATTATAGGTCCAGCTGTTATTCTTTTCAAAAACTCGTTACATCCAAAATTGTTATAAAAGGACATACAGCATTTTCAAAATGAAACTCTTTAGGTGCAAAAACTACAAACTGATTGCAGATCAGTTACTGGGTTAAAAATAAACTTTTTTGGGGTTTGAAAGAGCTAGAATGAAGAATGAAATGAAAACTAGTCATCCACTGATGTCTTACACTCTTGAGTCCTTTGGAGAAACTGGTCAAACAATCAAATTTGCAGTTTCACACCACAAACAATTTTCATAACTATGAGTTGGCTGGGGACGCCTGTCTGGCTATGAGAGGACATTCTTTCTCTCTCTGACAGACACATGGTGAGTGGGAACTAATTCCAGCACACTAGGCTCTGGCTTGATAGATGGCATGGGGGAGTTTTCGAATGCCCTCTTTGCCCTTCCAGCACATGTTCACCTGGCCCAACTTCAAGGGGTGTGAAAAAATAATAAATTCTGAGATGTGAGTATCATTATTCTGCATTTATGCACAAATCGTTATAGTCTGACTTTCACACAGGCTCCCGCATGAATGAAATAATTGAGAAATGGCAGCATTTTGGATGAAAGATAACAGCATAGGCTATATTGAATACAATGTGTTCTAAAGAACATAAAAGATTAAATAAAAATGTGGTCTGGTTTAGGGTTTTACAACACCTTGAGGTAAAGTATTAGACTTACTTTCAGAAGTGTTAGCATGCTTGTAATATTAATGTAACATTATTCGTAAGGGGATTTTTTTTTTGTAATTTCTGCATGGTCAAATGGTTAAGATGAAATCAGGGTCATTCAGAGTGTTACAATGTGAAATTTGCAGAGTTTGAAGTCTGGAGTTTAGACGTCCAAATGCCTAATGTCTCCACTTCTCAGAAAGTTATTACATGTAAGTGTAATGCTGCCTGATGCCTGTCACACCTTGCACAAACTCTCAGAAGGAAATGCACTACATTACCAAGACCCCTTGGGAAGGTCAGGTGACTTCTCAACCGCCTTCTGACTCGGACTCAGACTACAGTGCCCACAACACTAACAGGGATCACATAACGGTTCACAATCATGTGCCAACCTAACATCACCACTCACAGTCCCATGACTACTAAGTACTGTCACCTGTGTATGTTTGTCACATGTTGTTTTTAGATAGCTTATAAGCCCAGGCTTTTGACTCAGTCAGTGCGAGGTATTGCTTCCCTGACAACGTACTGAGTGGTTTATTCTGATTGCGTTTGATGTTTCTGACCTTTTTCCTGTTTACTCACTCTCTATTTTTTTCTTATCCCTTTTGTATATTTGCCTTGGACTTTTGCTATGTGTGTCTTGGACCATATTGCCTGCCTTTTGACTACGTTTTCAGCCTTGCCCTATTGTTTAGTTCGCCTTGTGTTACGATCACTGTTGTGATCCTGCTTCACCTTCTAGTTCTGACCCATGCCTGTTATTTGACTACGTTTACCTTCCATGATAATAAATCCAATATTCTTGGTTTTA
Source organism: Pygocentrus nattereri (assembly GCF_015220715.1). Taxonomy (NCBI): domain Eukaryota; kingdom Metazoa; phylum Chordata; class Actinopteri; order Characiformes; family Serrasalmidae; genus Pygocentrus; species Pygocentrus nattereri. The sequence continues at coordinate 11,148,098 of NC_051233.1, forward strand.
TCCACACACATCTGGTATCTGTTGATTTGTTACAGAATACCTCACCAGCCATGCAGACAGCAGACCCAGAAGTATTTCAAAAGGCTCTATCGGAACAAAGGCAACTTTTAGGTCATCATCAACACGTTTTGTATGGGGTGACTCAATCCCTCAAATCACTCACCCATCAACAGTCCGAACAACAAGCTTAGTTAGCATAGTTGGTTGCTAGCATCAAGGGACTGAAGGGACAGATTCAAGCCATGAGCTTCGGTAATTGAACCTCCAGCGCTGTTCTCTCAACCAACCAGAAGGACACCATGGTGGCCACATTTCTGGTTAGTAAGCCTGATAAATTCAATGGCAATCCTGTTAAATGTCATGGCTTTCTGTTGCAGTGCTCGGTTTATTTTGACAATTTGCCTTTTTGTTCGGACCAAGCTAAGATATCCTTCATTATTTCGAGACTAACTGAAAGAAGCTCTAGAATGGGCCATGGCAAGCTGGAATCAGATACATCATTTACTGTTCGCACAGTTTCTTAACAGAGGAAAGACAGCGTCATTTGAAGAATCAATCTAGTACAATGTAAAGCCAAGAGACAGCAATACATTGCGCCAACCCCTGGACACTCCACATGCTAATGTGGTGAGTGTGCCCACAAAGGGGTTGGTTTCAGAATCTGTATTGTTACCAGTAACTATTTACTGTCATCTCAATTCTCTCGTCCTTTCAGCACTGATCGAGTCCAGAGCGGAAGGCAATTTTATTCATGGCAAGTTGGTGGAGCAGCTACAGATCCCGGTAAGGCACCTCCGGGACCATCTTAGAGTGGCTGCATTGGATAGAGGACCAGTGGGACTGGGACATATTTCCTGAGTTACCAAACCCATAGAAATACAAACCAGTGCTCTTCACAATGAACTCCTCTCCTTTTTAGTGTTGGAACAATCCAAATTCTATACTTATCTTAGGTCTGCCTTGGCTGGAGAAGCACAATCCTACAATTTCATGGACCGAACATACCATCACTCACTGGTCAGAGTACTGTTTGCGATCATGTTTAACAAACCCATCCATGGCTATCCAATCCACTTCGATTGAAAGCCCCAAAGCTGATGCCCCCTGAGTATGTAGACCTAAAGGAGGTCTTCAACAAACAAAAAGCCACAGAACTACCCCCTCATAGGCTCTATGACTGTGCTATAGAACTAACTGAAAACCCAGTTTCCTTTAAGTCCCAAGTGTATCCTTTGACACAAGAAGAACAAAAGGCTCTTGATGTATATATACAGGAGGCTCTAAACCAAGGTTTCATATGTCCGTCTACCTCCTCGATCGCTTCCAGCTTCTTCTTCATTAAGAAGAAGGACGGGGGACTACGACCTTGCATAGACTATCAAGCACTTAATCAGATTTCCAATCCTTATCCCTACCCTCTGCCTTTAGTTCCAGTCGCTTTAGAACAACTCCAAGGATCTAGATATTTCATCAAACTTGACTTACAACTAGCGCTTACAATTTGGTCAGGGTGAAGGAAGGGGTTGAGTGGAAGACAGCCTTGGTCACCACTACGGGGCACTATGAGTGCCAAGTGATGCCCTTCAGATTCTCTATCATCCCCTCTGTGTTTCAAGCATTTATTAATGATGTCCTCTGAGACATGTTAGGGGAGTATGTAATAGCCTATCTTGATGACATTATAGTATACTAACCAGACTTTGAGACCTATGTCAAACATGTGAGTTCACAGTACTTCAGTGTTTTTTGGATCACCATTTGTTTGTAAAAAGGAGAAAAACGCGAGTTCCATTTACAATCAATTGCTTTTTTAGGATACATTATCAGCCAACAGGGGTGCTCATGGATTACCATAAAGTAGATGCTGTAGTCCAATGGCCCACACCAAACAGTGTCAAAGAACTTCAGAGGTTCCTCGGTTTCACTAACTTTTACCGCAGATTTATCAGGAACTTTAGTAGCATTGCTGCTCCCCTGACTTCCCCATTGAAAGGAATCCCCAAGAGAAGTAAGTTAAGTTGGCCTTAGAGGAATGGTGACACTGGCTGGAGGGGACTGACATCCATTTACTGTAGTCACCGACCATAAAAACCTAGAGTATCTTAGAAATGCCAAAATACTTAATGCTCGACAAGCCTGGTGGTCCCTTTTCTTTTCTCGATTTTGCTTTAGAATCACTTACAGGCCAGGTTCACGTAACACCAAGGTAGATGCATTGTCTCATGTCCATCAGGAAAGCAATGATGTCTCTGAGCCTGAATCCCAGAAATGCATTCTATCCCCTGAGGTGATCATTTCTTCTATTTGATGACAAGTAGACGAAGAAATTGCAAAGGCGTGGCTTACTGTTGAAGTGCCAAGGCAGTGTCCCCCACAGAAAATGTATGTTCCCGGGTCTTTTTCTAATCCGTTGATAGCCTGGGCTCATTCCATTCAGCACTGACTTCTGGTCTTTGCCTGTGCCTAACAGGCCATGGTCCCACATAGCAATAGACTTTATCACTGACTTACATGAATCACAAGGCCATACTTCTATACTCACAGTTGTTGATTGATTCTCTAGAGGAGTTAGATTTGTGCCTTTCCCCACACTTCCCAGTGCCTTCTTTCAACACGTGTTCCAATTCTACGGGATACCAGAAGATATTGTGTCGGATAGAGGACCCCAGTTTGCCTTTCAGGTTTGGGCCATATTCTTCGAGCACATTGGAATATCTATTTGTCTTCTGGCTATCACTCACAGTCCAACAGTCAATGTGAAAGGGTGAATCAGGAATTAGGCAAGTTTCTGAGAATATTCTGTTATGAAAACCCCTCGGATTGGTTCAAATATTTGGTATGGGCAGAAATGGCACAAAATTCTATAACCAGTTCTGTGACAGGCATGACTCCTTTTCCATGCATACTAGGTTTCCAACCCCCTTGGCTCCGTGGACTGGGGTACAGACAAATATACCTTCCGTGTACGAGTGGATGAACAGGAGCGAGAAAGTGTGGGAGGAGACTCATCAGCGCATAGAGACTGCACTTCAATGATATAAGGAGCAAGTGGATCGACACAGGGGTCATACTCTGATCTATGAGCCAGGAGACCACGTATGGCTAGCCACAAAGGACTTCAGACAGTCAGAGGGAAGCTGTAGAAAACTTCAGCCTAATTTTATAGGACCTTTTAAAATTGTTAAGAGAATAAATGATGTTACGTATAGGTTAGACTTACCCCCTTGTTTTAGAGTCTCACGATCGTTTCATGTTTCTCTTCTCAAGCCTGTAGTTCTCAAGCTGTACTTCTCAAGCTGGGCCCCTGGACAAGGCAATGCCAGATGTCTCACATCCGCCACCAGAGGTGATAGATGGGACCCCAGTCTACGCTGTCTGTAGGTTGCTGGACTCTAGGAGATGCAACGGAGTGCTTCAATACCTGGTTGACTGGGAGGGGTATGGTCCAGAGGAACAATGTCCCCTGACTACTAAGTACTGTCACCTGTGTATGTTTGTCACATGTTGCTTTTAGATAGCTTATAAGCCCGGGCTTTAGACTCAGTCAGTGCAAGGTATTGCTTCCCTGACAACGTACTGAGTGGTTTATTCTGATTGCGTTTTGCCTGTTTACTCACTCTCCATTTTTTCCCCCTTTTATACATTTGCCTTGGACTTTTGCTCTGTGTGTTTTGGATCATATTGCCTGCCTTTTGACTATGTTTTTAGCCTTGCCCTATTGTTTAGTTTGCCTCGTGTTATGATCACTATCGTCATCCTGCTTCGCCTACTGATTCTGACCCACGCCTGTTGTTCGACTGCGTTTACCTTCCATGATAATAAATCTAATATTCTTGGTTTTATCCGCACATGTCTGGTATCTGTTGATTCGTTACAATAGCTAAGACATTATTTAACAAGGAACACTGAGATAAGTTTCAGGATTCAGTGCCATTCAGGGGAAAATGTGTATATAGGGCATAACATACTCACTTTGGAACATTTTTTTTTATCATAGGCTGCAACAGTAACAATATTTTTAAAACACCATTCATTATTCCTTTAGTCAAAAACAGCTTAGAGTTCTGCATTTGGGCATTGTAAGCGATCTGAGAATCTTGACCACCAAACTATATATTTTTTGGGGGGGATCTTGCCTTTCCAACTATAGGGTATTTAATAGTATTTTAAAAGAATCAGAAATATATACCAGTGTGTAAATGTTCTTTTCTGCCTAGAGCTTATCTGTGTGGTGGTCAAGGTCTGGCTCGAGGGAAGTTATCAGAGTCAGGCTCTACGCACTCATACTCTTTCACACAGACACACACACACACTTACACATATACATACACATACACATAACTATGTGAAAAACTATCCATGCATAGATTAGAGGGGTGACTATCACTTCAATTGATGACATTTTGACGCTTATTGACGATGAGGGTCTGTCTCATGGGGGTTATTAGTTTAGAGGTTTCTGTGCCTGTAGGCAATCTTTACGATGTTCAAGGCTGTTTCAATCAAGGGAACGGAAGACATCACATACAACTTTAGGCTCCATTAAGTCTGCACATCACAACACACACACATACATCCATTAAGTCTGCGCATCATACACACACACACACACACACACTCAAACACATACGCACATACAGACACACACCTTTCACTTCAATTGATTACACTTCATCTTTAGCTTTAGGTAGTATAAAAAAATCAGGTATTACAATGTATGTTTCCTAAGTGTGCAGTTGGGTCGTTCATGTCTGTAGGCCCTGACAATGAGTGCTTGTCTCTCTGACTAATGCTGTTTGGATGAAGGTCACTTCAGACACGCAGGGTTGTTAGAAATTCTTTTGGTAAAATCTTAAGAGTTCAGTTCGGGCAGGAGCAATTGGAGAAATAAGCGGGAGTCCACACTCAGGTTTACTGGGGTGATGGGTGCCCTTAAGTGCCCTTTTTTTTTTTTTTTTCATTTTATTTCACTTCTGTTAAACTTTTCATATTGAGCATGATTTTTCTGTCTTGATTTCTATTTTTCATTTTTCCTTCATTAACATAAAAACTTTTGTCCAGCATTTTATTTTCAATAAACTGTCAAAACTCTTTTTGGACTCCACCACAATGGACAATTTTTCCATTTTCACAATCTTACAGCATGGTTCTGCATAATGACACACAGCTTCAGATTTCTATTTCTCACTCCTGTAAATTAAGAATAACCATTTGCATTGTAATTACTGAATAATGAGCTCAGAACTCAAAAGGTTAAAACTGAGACACGATGAAACCACTCTGCCTATTAATAACAAAACTTGTTAAAAGTTTAAGGTAAGATATAAGATAAGATTATAATAAAATTATACCCAGCAACCACCTCAACGGTGAGGTCACACCAAGGTCACTACATGTGCCTTGACCAGAGAGTGGAGGACACTGCTATATCCTATAGGAGCAGGATACAATCCAGCTCAGTCCAGGGGTGGATTACCGACCAGGTAGGTGCTTAGGGGCCTCTGACTGCCAGGGGCCTTCAGCCTTGGACCACAGGGCTCGAGCTTACTCAAACACTTAGGACAATCTACTGCAGATTGTCCCAACATTAGACTATAAAGTGTAGCTGTTGAATATATAACTGACTAAAAGTTAAGTGACTAAAAAAAAAACAAATAAATGAAGAGCAAATGTCAAATGGGATGTTAGTAGGCCTGTCATGATCATAAAATGTAAGTTGATGATTAGCTGATGATTATTGTTTTTTTGTTCATTGTATACAACTATTAAGTACAAACCTTAAGTGGCCAGCTTGGCTAATTAACTGATCTTCCTTCCTAGCTGCCAATACTTAGCTCCCACCAGATGCAGGAAACAGCTCTCACTGTTGTCCTTTAAAGACATTAGATATTACACCTTATATCGCTTTTGTAAGAGCTTGATGTCTCTCAACAAATTCATTTCCTGCTTCCTTTTATACGTATACATCTGCCTCAACCAGACCAAAAAATAAGTAAACATATGACTGTGAAAGCTAATAATTTGGAATAAAATTGCAGAATACTTAAATATTCACAATCAGCTCAGTTCATTGAGATACAACTATTATGTAACAATTGTGAACAGCCTAGCTTTTACTGTGACTGTTTTGCAAAATGACTTGGTTTGGCTTGAAAGAAAAGAATTTTTGATTCAAATATTAAAGATACGTTTTCAAATATTACACAAAAACAGTTACAATAGACATAAACACCAATGTGAAATTGTTCTATTTCGCTATACTTTTTTTTTTTAGTGCAGGGGTTTCCAGAGTAGAGGTCTGCACGCAACTGTTTTTTCAGGCCCACTCCCACAGAAAATCAGAATCATTGTCCTGCTCCTGCCTGCAACTAAAATGTTTTGTCCCGCTCCCACCCTGTCAAAGCAAACTGGCGTCCAATATCTGACATAGCCTATTCACAAATACATTACCCTCTGCTGAAATAGCATGGCAGTCATGGTTATCTGCTCACTGGGAAGTAACTTCAACAAACGCCACTGATTCCCACAAACACAAAGCAGGAATTAAATCACAGAACAGTTATTTTTGGTGTTCTTCTGGGCATCTGTGGCCGTCAGACTGAAGGCTCCACCATCTGTGGAGAATTTGCCACAATTTGTGTGTTGTTTACGTGATCGGTTGCTCCGCAACTTTTTAGAATGACTTCAATTATAGCATTTTATATTGTTATAACAATGTATAAAATATTTATATTCTAATTTGTTTAGGCTATTCATTCATTTGCAGGATTTCTTTTCATGTTTGCTTTGGTCTCAGAAAAGCTACAAAACTGCAAACTCCATCAGTTTTGACTGTCAAAGAGAAAAGGCCGCTTCAGTTTGGCAGATCTTGATTGATGGGTCCTGCATCGGGTTAGCTATCCGTCCATTCCTGCACACACCACTGAAAATTAGTCCTGCACCAGGATATTGTGGCAGGTCCCGCGAGTCCCCCGGGAAGATCCTTGTGGTCAGGGGATTTGAAAGACCTTGATCCAGATATTTTGGTAGAACTTAGAAAAGTTCCACTTGCCCCAACAATTAGGAGAAACAGGACACTGTCAATATCTGCAAACCTGAAGCTTCCTTTTCTCTTTGACAGGCAAAAATGATGGAGTTTGCAGTTTTGCAGCTAGTCTGAGACCAGTTTGAGCATTTTTGTCCAGTTGCAGGTATGGTCAACTAGATTGTTACTCAGTAGGCCACAGCACCTTCCCAAGTGTAGGGTTAAAGAAAAAAAATTTTTTTTTTTTTTAAACTGTAATGTAGAAGTCTTTGTACATTTGCCTCATTGTCCTGGTCTAGAGTCAACAATAAAAGCATTAGCTTCTCAGGCCTGAGAAGCAGGACACCTCAGCTTTCTGAGGGCAGGGTGACACTTGAAAAGAACAGATGGGATCCGTTAGGTCATGTTTTGATTGTGAAAACTTTTCGATTCCTTCACTGGGCTTCATCACATGCTGTGCACATCTGTAGAAGAGTACATGTCTGGCCAAAGATGCTCTCTCTCACTCAAATAATGTGGAAAAGGTTTTTATGCAATGATTTCCAAAGCCTACTGCTTATCACTTTATACAACCTACATACCACTGACATAACCAAGCCAAAAACATGTCAAGGCAGATATTATATACTGTCATGATAGATTTCGTTTCTTGATATCACATGACATCTGTCATGAGACCTACCAGTGATGAAAAGATGACACTATTATATTACTGAATAGAATCTGTAATGACAAAACATGACAGCATATGATACATTTACCCAAGAGTATATGTCAATGTTATGTACTACATTTCAAGCAAAGTGTTAACGAAACACAGTAAGACAACAAAGCAGCCTGAAATTTGCCTCTAAAGACCTATGAGGCTACTGTAACTAAAATATGGACAAAAGTCTACATTTTTGTTCATTTTTAAAGATGACATTATATCATACAGTGTCACATCTGCTTGAAACAAAGTTAAATATGGTATACTTCTGCAAATTGTAACAAATCAACCTTTGTTTGCTGAAAAAATAAAGCACAATGCTGTATGTGTAACCTTGGGCACCTTTCAGTCAGCACTTAGTAAGCTGAAATCAACGCCTACAAATGTTCCTCAACAGTTTGTCAAGATGTCCTTTTATTTAACTCCTTTTCCTTTTTTCTCCAAATTTACTTATGGTGATTGTAGCCAAAGAGTTTTATTGCCATCAACAGCACTTGATTCCAAAATGCCTCTGCCTCATTTAGATGTTGTTTTGTGTACTTTAGATGTTGGCTTTTGTGATAAGATCGAAGTTGAATGATCATCCTTCCATGTAGAAGATATTTGTCCAACAACACTCCACTGTAGGCCAGTGCATGACTATTCTTTCTTTATTTCTTGCTGTAGGCCCTTGGCAGTGATATGGGGGGTTTGTTTCAACCTGACTGCTATGTTACAGAAGTCCAGAGAGGCCTTGAGGTGTTGTTTTAATTTTCTGGATTGTTATCTTGAGATAACGAGCTAATTGTCTTTAAACATCCTGCCTCCCACCAAGAAACATTGTGCAATTTTAGCCCGTATTTTAGACATTGTACATCTGGCAGGTGCTATACATGTGCAGTCATAACCTGCTCAGGAGCCCTGCTCATACTGTCTTAGAATGAAGCTCAGACTCAGGTGTCACTCTGAGGTCAACAGAGAAAAGGCCTCCTGGTGGCCTCCTTGTTTAGGTTTCGCTCATCAGCCTTCATTGTGGTTCAGCATGAAACATCCAAAATATTTGTTTTGAAACACTCAGTGCCTGGAACTGTGCACTACTGTTCAAAAGTCTAGAATCACTTGCCATATTAAGAACTTTTGTTAAATGTTATGCAATACCAAATTATACAGTTATTACAAACTGCTCACCAAAAATATTTTTTGATGTTTTATTCAATTAAAAAAATTAGAGCCCATCTCCTACATTTTGTTTGCATTTTATCTTTCCTTCTGAGGTTCACTTATGATGAGGTGCAATTATGTATATATTATTGATTTTATGTACCAAAACAGTTGGAATGAATTTTTACATGACTTTTTATCTCTTAGAATTAAGAGATTAGGCTGTTCTTGTTACTGTGCCTTTAAGACTGATATATGTTAATAACTTCTGTTCTGATTGGCTGCTCTGTATTTTGTATCTCATTCAAAAAGCAGGCTGAAACGTTCCTTATAACATCAGTGTGAGTGGGTGGGGCTAAATTACTGTAGGCTGAACTGGAGGATCTATGTGCATTGGTTTTCATGACATCACAAAAACAATTAATTCAAAACAGTCTGTTTTGGCAAATTAGTTTCCATTGTTAGTCTGTATGGAAAAAAGTGAGCAGTACATTAAAAAAAACACACAATGTTTACACACTTGATAAACCTATTTAATTTAAAAAATTATCGGCCTCCAAAACTTTACCTCAAAACTAACATAAAACAATGTCTCAGGCATCAGGCAGCATATTTGCAACCATTTTATGTAATCCTTTTTTGTGAGGTCGCCTTTAGAGGCATTAAACGCTTCAGACGTCTGGTTTCAGTTCACAATTCTGCCTTGGAAAGTTCTTCTAAAATCAAGCATTTAACATCAAACCACTGGAATGACTTTGGTTACATTTTAGCAGTAAAAGTATGCAGGAAATTTGAAAATGTTAGAATTCTATTCGTAAAAATATATATACACTGAAACAGGGTCAAAAAGTGTGTTTCTGGGCTACATCGCTTTAGCAGCATCCTATTTTTTAATAATAGCACTGGTAGTTGGAGAAATGTGATGTGCTCTTTTTTATTGTTATACTCTTAGCCTGGTCATCCCCCCTCACGGGGTTCCCTGTGCATGTTGTCCCCCATACAATTTTAATGGCACGGGCTTAGTTTAACGGGATACCACGACTCTGCCTACTCATTGTCAGCCCCACAAGACCAGTACAGAGACGAATGTGAGTTTCCCCCGATTGTATGAGATCATAACCTAATGCCTTCCAGCACATGTAATTTAAATGAGCTGAACCTAATCGAGTCGAGCCATTAGGACAGCGCAGGTTTGATCAATGTATAATTAATTTGAATCTACTGACTAACTATGTTTACTGTAATATACCTACACTGACGCTACATAAATCAGCGTCCAATTCTTCCTATGAAGGGCCCATCAGGAGAGCAACTCCTGCAAAGCTGTGGGAAACCTGGGAGATGAACCAGGACTAGAAAACAGAAACATGATACAGGATAGTAAGTAAATGTCATGTGTTTATTCATTTCACCAGTCTCCAATCCTATATGATAAAGCAAACCAGACACAAAATGTCTTCACGAGACCTTTCTGCCACCCTGTCCCACAGCAAGACTTAACATTTAGCCTTTAATGTTGTCACAGAGGGAACCACTCCCGGACAGGAAATTGATTCAGTGTTTGTGATGAGGCCCAGGCCGGTATATTGGTTTTATTCGTTTATTCAGTCTACTAGAGCTTGTTACCTCACTTAGAACTACCATTAAGGGACTCATATCATGGAAAAACATTTGAACATTTCCTCACTTTCCCAAGTGCTATGATGTAGTATATCATAGGGATGTGCATGAGTACTCCAGCACTCAGTTTCGGGCATTTATTCAGTTTCGTCACAGACAGAGGGAGACAATATACAGACCAATAATCCAATGAAACGCAGCTATTATGTGTGAGAGGACTGTAAGCATCAAGGCTTTGCTGATAATTGTGATTAAGTATGTATCTTATACATATATTTATATGTATCGTATACTAGTGAACCTACATGTGTAATGTTGAAAATGGTGAAATAGTGGTAAATCTTTGGGGGCTATTTTGCCTTATAATGCCTGGCTTGTACCTCTCTACTATGCGTTATAAATCCAAAAAGCGCAAGTCAAATCAACCATAAAACAATGTCACAGGTGTCAGACAGTATATTCATGTAATAAGTTTGTGAGATTTTTTTTTTTTTACAATGACCACTATTGTGAAGAAATCTGAGTTTGTACGTTTCTCCAGAATTATGCATTTCACGTGAAGCCACTCGGCATGACTTTGTAAACATCTTAAACTAAGTTACCCTTTATTAATCCCACAACAGGGAAATTCCCCACATCACCCACATACACACTAGTGAATGCACAAACACTAGGGGCAGTGAGCACACTTGCCCGGAGCGGTGGGCAGCCCTATCCACAGCGCCTTGAGAGCAGTTGGGTGAGGGGTGGGGGCTAGGTGATGTTGATGTCAGTAACGTCCTGTCAGCTCAGGGGAATTGAATCCGCGACCTTCCGATTACAAGGCTGGTTCCCTAACCTCCAACACACACGACTGCCACTCAATCTTCAAATTCATTTAATTATGCAGAAAATCCGTGGAATTTCTCCTATATGGGGGGGGCTGAGAAGACAGAATCAGTGTGGCTTTATTGCTAACTAGGCTAACTAATCTAACAGTCAGCTGATGTTAGCTAGGTCCAGACTGATCCAAATATATTTCTCTGACAAATTCATGTTTTGAAACCTTATCCACTGAGGAGAAAACATGTTGTATAAGACGACAAATCCTCATTAGCTTCCAGGTTGTAGCCGTTAGCTGTTTTAGATGCCAGGCAGCCTCTGTTCCTCATCCAACACAAAAACCACTGATTTTCTTGTTTTTTAAATACATTTTCAAATGTATTCCTCTGCTCACTAATTTACATTTACGGCATTTGGCTGACGCTCTTGTCCAGCGCGACTTACAATTTGATCGATTTACAGAGTTAGGCCAAGGCGGTGTTAGGAGTCTTCCCAAGGACTTTTATTGGTATAGTGTAGGGTGTTCGCCCAGGTGGGGATTGAACCCCAGAGGTGTTAACCACTACACTATCCCAACCTAATGTTTTGAGCTACTGATTTTTGTAGCCTCGTAACACTGGTGATATCTAAAAGAGGCTCCAGGTCCAACCATATGTTAATTTTGGCCCAGGAACGTTTTTTTCCTTAGCTGCGGTTAACTGAATGTCTTTTTTATTAACTCTTGCGGACACTCAAATCAGAGCTGGTGTAAAGGGAGCCTGGTCACTGCATACATAACTGCAAAATCCCAGAAGGCGCCCACAAACGAGTCCTCAGTGAATGGAGGTGAATGGAGATAAATGGCTAAAAACAAAAAGTTCAAATAGTTTCTAACCACTTGTCCAGTTCTTTCCTTTAATTTTATGAAGGAGAATGTATTTCACTGAAAAAGCAAAGAAAACTTCCCGTAATTTTCTTTTTTTGCTACCGAGTGCTGAATTGGCTGAATGAAGTAGTTCATGCTCCTTGACATCATGAGCGTACAAATCAAGGTGGCGGCATTTCTGGGTTCTGTTTATATATGGTTTCTTCTTTACATGATAAAGTTTTAACTCGCATTTGTGGATGCAGCAACGAACCGCTTTGACAGACAGTGGTTTTCTAAGTGTTCCTGACCCCATGCAGTGATTTCCACTACAGAATCATGTCTGTTTTTAATGCAGTGTTGCCTGAGGGCCCAAAGATCACAGCCAGCCAGTAGTGGTTTTTGGCCATGTCCCTTGTATACAGAGATTTCTTTGGATTCTCTGAATCTTTTGATGACATTATGTACCATAAATGATGAAATTCCCAAGTTCTTTGCTATTTCACATTCAGAAATGTTATTCTTGAATTGTTGCACTATTTGCCCACACAGTCTTTGAGTGGTGAGTGTTGAACTCCTCCTCATTTTTGCTTCTGGAAGACCCTGAGAGAGGCTCTTTTTATACCCAATCATGTTACTGACCTGTTGCCAATTAATTTTTCTAGTTGCGAGGTGTTCCACCAGGGTCCTTTTATAGTTTTACACAACTTTTACCAGTCTTTTATTGCCCCATCCCAACTGTTTTGAAATGTGTTACTGAGATCAAGTTCAAAATGGACATATATTTTTCAAAAATCAATAAAATTCTTCAGTTTCATTATCTAACGTGTCTGTATTATTTTCAATAAAATAAAGGTATAAATGTTTTGCACTGAAAATGATCATTGCATTCTGTTTTTATTTAGATTTTGCACAGCATCCCAACTTTTTTTTTAGAAATGGGATTGTAAGAAAGCTGGGACTAAAGCATGGACAACATAATGTGTATTGTGTATGAGCACTGCTTAAAATGTATTATGTTAACATTTCATAATGTGTAATAAACATGGCTATACATTTTATTATATGTATGATGCCTAATGCATGCATTATAACATTTTATGAACATACTGATGCATTTTTATAGACATATCAAGTGTTACTGAATTTTTTGATCATGCTTTTATTGACAGTCAAATTAAGATTTTTTTTACTGCTTCGTAAAAAGAAACATCAGTAGTTCCATGTAACCAAATAATTCAAAGATTCAAAAAAAACTTTTATACATGTAGTTTGATTAATTTGAAAAGCTTACAGAACATACGGATAAAGGGAAATTTTTCCTTTATAATTTGAGACCTATTTCAGGCGCATTAAATCAATGATGAAACTGATGTACCTGCAGAATCAAAACGGCATTGTATGTCGCCCTCTTGTGCCAACTTTTCCACAGCAGCCTCAAACACGCTAATAAAACTACATATCCCTACACACAGTTACTGCGCTCATTACTGCCACACAGAGGAATAGCGGAAGGAGCAGCTCAAAACATGTAATTAGCCAAGCCTTCTTTTACTTTTACATCATGAATGACTAACTAATAAATTACATCTTAACTGCTTTGTTTTTTGTAATAGATAGGATGGTGATAAAGGAAATGTAGGCAATTTGGTTTAGCCGTAGACCTTTTTTTCTTATGAATGTGATGTTTTCTCATTATAAAGAAAAGTTGCACAACAAAAAAAGCATAGATTTGCATCACTGTTACCTAGTATAAGGGAAGCCTGGCCTCCCATTATATCATAAAAACGCTAGAGCGAATCCTCAGTGAATAGGTGAATAGAGATAACGGCTAAGAACGACAAATGTTCCTCACTATTTGTGCTGGACCTTCCTTTAATTTTGTGATGGAGCAGAATCTTTTCCATTAAAAACTCATCCACATACAGTAAACAGGTTTGAGGAAACAGGCCTCTTTCATTGCTGCTTCTGAGTGCTGATTGCACTAATATATATATATATATATATATATATATATATATATATATATATATATATACACGTGTGTACAATTATTAGGCAAGTGAGTATTTTGACCATAATATGATTTTTAGGCATATTTTCTAACTCCAAGCTGGATAAACTTGAATGCTTAATTGAGTTAAGCATAGCAGGTGATATGTATCTGTGTAATGAGGGAGGGTGTGGCCTAAGGAGGTCAACACCCTGTATCAAGGTGTGCATAATTATTTGGCAGCTTTTTTTTTTAGGCAAAATGGGCCAAAAAAGAGATTGAACTGACTCTGAAAAGTTCAAAATGACCAAAAGTCTCTCAGAGGGATGCAGCACTCTAGAAATTCCTAAGATATTGGGGTGTGATCACAGAACCATCAAACGTTTTGTTGCAAATAGTCAACAGGGTCGCAAGAAACGTGCTGAGACAAAAAGACGCAAATTAAATGCCAAGGATTTGAGAAGAATCAAGCGTGAAGCTACCAGGAACCCATTATCTTCCAGTTCTGTCATATTCCAGAACTGCAACCTACCTGGAGTACCAAGAAGTACAAGATGTTCAGCGCTCAGAGACGTGGCCAAGGTAAGGAAGGCTGAAACCTGACCACCTCTGAACAAGACACATAAGCTGAAGTGTCTAGACTGGTCCAAGAAGAATCTGAAGACAGATTTTTCAAAGTTTTTATGGACTGATTAAATGAGAGTGACTCTTGGCAGACCAGATAGATGGGCCCGTGGCTGGATCAGTAACGGGACAGAGCTCCACTTCGAGTCAGATGCCAGCAAGGCGGCAGTGGGGTACTGGTGTGGGCTGGTATTATTAAAGATGAGCTGGTTGGACCTTTTCGGGTTGAAGATGGGCTCAAAATCAACTCCCAAGCCTACTGCCAGTTTTTAGAAGACACTTTCTTTAAGCAGTGGTACAGGAAGAATCTTCATCTTTCAAAAAGACAATGATTTTTATGCAGGACAATGCTCCATCACATGCATCCAAGTACTCCTCTGCATGGCTCGCCAGTAAAGGCGTTAAAGATGAAAAACTTATGACATGGCCCCCTTCCTCATTTGACCTGAACCCAACTGAGAACCTGTGGGCAATTCTTAAACGGGAGATTTACAGTGAAGGAAAACAGTACACCTCTCTGAACAGGGTCTGGGAGGCTGTGGCTGCTGCTGCACAAAAAAGTTGAATATCAACAGATGAAGAAACTGACAGACTCCATGAATGGAAGGCTTATCACTGTTATTGAAAAGCAGGGTGGCTATATTGGTCACTAATTTTTTTTTTATATGTCAGAAATGTTTATTGGAAAGTTTTGAGTTGTTTGTTTATAATTCTCACTTGAACAGATGAAAATAAAGTGAGATGGGAAAACGTCTGTTTTTCATTTAGCTGAGTAATAATTCTGCGCAATAATAGTTGCCCAATAATTGTGCACATATAGATATTCTCCTTAGAAAGCCAAAACCTCACTTTTACTTTCTTAAACATTCATGTTTGAGGTTTATTGACATTTTGGATTAACCGAGAGCACTGTAGTTGGTCATTAATAAAAATAATCCTCAAAAATAAGACTTGCCTAATAATTGAGCACACAGTGTGTGTATATATATCCATCCATTTTCTAATCCGCTTCTCCGTCAGGGTCACGGGGGGGTGGGGGTGGGGGCAGCAGTCTTCGGGCGGAAGGCAGGATACACCCTGGACAGGTCGCCAGTCCATCGCAGGGCAGACAGACAGACACAGACAGTCACTCACACCCAGGGGCAATTTAGCATGTCCAATTGGCCAATTTGTCACTGTGTTTGCACACTGTGAAATTGGACCTCTGCATTTAACCCATCCGTGCAGTGAAACACCCACATACATGCACACTAGTGAACACACGCTCTAGGGGGCAGTGAGCACACTTGCCCAGAGCAGTGGGCAGCCCTATCCATGGCACCTGGGGAGCAAATGGGGGTTAGGTGCCTTGTTCAAGGGAATGTCAGCCGAGGGGATCAAACCTGCAACCTTCTGGTCACAGGGCTGGTTCCCTAACCTCTAGCCCTCTACTGCCCACAATTGACCTACTTATTCTGTTAGCTACATTTTTATACATATGTTAATTTTGTCCCGTTTTATATTATACATATAATCCATTAATCATGAAAATGTGAAACTAGTTTTTTTATTGTTAAAAAAGTAAAAAAAAGTCAATAAAGGAGATACAAAGTTTTTTGCATGACTAGCGACATTTTCCTGAACACAGAGCCTCTCTGCACTGTGAATGTTTTCATTTTTATGTGTTGGGGACATAAGGAAATTGTAAAAATATAAAAAATCTTTAAGCATTAACAAATATGACTTACAAAAGCTCCGTGGCCAGCTTATACATTCTGGACTCGCTCGGCAACCGTCCCCACCACGCATGATCCGGTATTACACCCAACAGTCAAACTTTTTCAGTTCAGTTCAGCTTTTTAACCGAACGGCCATTCGACACATCTCACACGCGCAAACGGAGATCTTACGTCAATTCCGCGCGACGTGAAAGCGTGAGCCACGTGGGAAGCGACTCCTGCTCGGCGGGGGTAAACAGCTGCAGCGCGAGGCGCTTTTCTGCCTCACAGACTCCGAGTCTGCCCCTTTTCTCTTTATAACGGTGACAGCGGCTGAGTGACGAAGGACGGGTTCCTTTGGCTCGGCGCTTCCCCCGGATCATGCCCCACGACCCCGATCCTCCTCCGGCGAAGAAGTTTAAGCCGGGCTCTCCTTTCTCCCGCCTCGATAAGAAGCCTGGAATGCTGCTGCCCAGGAAAGGAAACGCTGCGATCCCCATAGACGCTCAGAGGAAACAGCTCCCGATCTACCAGGCCAAGTCTCAGCTCATCAGTCAGCTAAGGCAGCTCCACAATGCCGTCCTCATAGGTAAACACGAGGCTGAAGTTGGCTTCCCATTCGCCAGCTGCTTCTTCGAAATTTCCCGTTCCACCTTAAATGGTACAGCGGTTTAAATTCGACCGAGAAGCTGGCGAATAAGAAGCCGTCTTAAGTACTCCTCACCAAATATATTAAACGATGCTTAAGGTAGGTTAGCTTCTTATTCGAATTTGTCGTTCCACTTTAAATGGTGCAGCAGTTCAGAGCGCCGGAACATGAGTGCTGCTGCACCTTTCAAGGTGGAACGGAAAAAATAAGAAACTTAACTTCAGTCTCGTGAATTAAACTACACAACAGAACAACAGATATCATTGTAAGTGAAAATTATTATTATTATTATTATTATTATTATTATTGGTAGTAGTACTAGTAACAGTTAGTATTTATAATGTTAGTGTGTGCACTGCTGTGTAAACACAGGAACCAAAACCATACCCTCCTTTAAAAATGGAACCTAAGCTGCTCTGGGACAGTTTTAGTTTTCAGATCACTACAAACTTATTTACTCAACAAACAATAAATACTTTAAAAACTTTAAGGGAAATCCCACAGACTTTTCACAATTTCAGTGTATGTATGTCATAAAGACGTAAACAAACTCATTCAGAGTGAAGATGTGAAATGTTCCCTTCTAGAGAAACCAAGTTCAAATCTTTGACAGCATTGGTGATGGGATCCAGATGTCTGAAGAGCTTAATACGTGTAAAAGCCACCTTATTGAGAATTATTACACTTATTGAGAATTATTACTCTGTCTGATGTCTGGGACGTTATTTTACAGTATTTGTGAGGTGAAGCTTTTGTCTTGAAACATATTTATAATGATTGACTCTGTATACATTTCAATGACTTAAATATTCAAAGTTTACAAAACTGGAATTTCCCTTTAAGGCTTTAGGTTTGTTGTTCAGTAGTAGTAATAACAGGTGCGTTATATTTAGGCTCACGGGTCTTTAAATTTACTGTTTATTGTCTGGCTGATGGTCTCATCCTGCTGTATGTATGACTGCTCTACCCTGCAGGAGAGACGGGCTCTGGAAAAACCACGCAGATTCCTCAGTACCTGTATGAAGCTGGAATTGGTCGGCAGGGCCTTATCGCGGTCACTCAGCCTCGCCGTGTGGCCGCAATATCTCTGGCAGGGAGAGTGGCTCAGGAGAAGAACAGTACACTGGGAAAGCTGGTGAGTCTTACTGACAGTATATGCAGTCATATATTCACGGCTGGTGAATGCCAAATAGAGTTGGCATAAAGTCACCCTCAAGTAAAAGTACTACTTCTGTGACACAGTGACTTAAGCAGATAAGTAACTACTGAAAATTAACTTGAGAAAAAGGGAAAAAGTTGAAAAAGATCAGCTCTAAAAGCTCAAAGCACCAAATGAAATTATACAGTCATAGAACTTTCTCCATGCAGCATCTGTCAGCACTGGAAAGTGCTGTTTTTCTCATTTAAGGATCTTTTCACTCCAAAAGTAACACGCTAAACCTTGAAAGTGAGAGCTGTGAGCAGCAAAAAGCTGTACAGGTGCTGAACTGACAGAACAGAAAGAAATAAAGCATCGAAAGTGGAATTAGGAACTATAAACGAATGTCTAAAGGCGGAGTTAAGAACCGTTCATTACTTAAAGAACTTGATTTCTTATCTGAGCTTAAATAAAAGTACTTACATAGCGTGATTGTCAAAACTTTACTCAGGTATGTAAACCAGGGTCAGTCATCCACTGCTGTATATTAGTACAAGCTTTTATGTGTTTGCCTTTGACCTGAATGCATATTTTCTTGGAGACTTCTGAAGCTTTTTAAATGGGTTTGTTTGATAAACAAGGAATACTTTACACACTAAAGACATTTATTATTCAGTAGTTGTAACATCAGCACATACCTCAAAATTACATGTTTATAGTTGAATGATATTAAGTATAATCCAAAGCAAACTTGCCATGTCTGAGAAATTAGTTATCCACTAGTTTTCTGCACTGCTTCTCCTTATTAACAATGGGCGCAAAACTATTTTCAGGGTTTTGTTGTTGTTGTTTTTCAGTGTATGAGCCTTGCCCTGTACAAAACTAAATAATGTTCACTTTTTAGCATGTTTTCCTGCAAAGCCTGTCTGTAACATCATTTTACATCATGGAATTTGTTAAAACTGTGTATTTGAAGTTTTGTGAGCTGCAAACTAAAAATAAAGGCCAGCTAGTGTTTGTGAATTACAGAGAAACCTAAAACTGAAACCATATATTAATTTTGTTGTTTAGTACAGAAGTTTTATTTTTGGATCCCGGATTACACCAAATTATTCCTATTCATACTCAATAAAATATGATTTTCCATACAAACAAAGCACTACTAAATGGGCATTGTTGCTGTTAACTGTCAACTTTCCAGGAGGGTTCTTGTTACAATTTCTCTGTTTCTCAGGTGGGCTACACTGTAAGATTTGAAGATGTGACGTCCTCTGAGACCAAGATCAAGTTCATGACTGATGGCATGCTGCTGAGAGAGGCGATAGGAGACCCTCTGCTGCTGCGCTATACTGTGGTGATCTTGGACGAGGCTCATGAGCGTACCATCCACACGGACGTCCTCTTTGGCGTAGCGAAGAGCGCCCAGCGCAAACGCAGAGAGCAGAATAAGATTCCTCTGAAGGTGAACTACATAGGGCGGCTTATGAAATTGAAACCATCCATCACTGTAATTTATTACACGTAAACTCTTTGATCCCCAGATCCTTGTGATGTCTGCCACCATGGATGTGGACCTGTTCTCTCAGTATTTCAATAAGTCCCCTGTGCTGTACCTGGAGGGTAGGCAGCATCCTATTCAGGTCTACTATACCAAGCAGCCCCAGTCTGATTATCTGCAGGCAGCGCTGGTCTCTATCTTTCAGATCCACCAGGTTAGTGGTTAGTGGAAACCATTGCACATTATGTCATTTGGATACATCACGCCTTTTTTTTTCTAACATTTTTTAAGTAGCCTTTTAAGGGGAGGGAAGTGGAGTAGCGTAGCACCGTGCATGGTCATCTTTTTGTGTTTTCAGCATGTTTTAGCTCGCAGGACTGTGCCTGCTAGTCGAGATGATTTTCTAAAAAGGCAGCTTCCAGAGTTTTCTGCTTGCTGGTATCAGTAGTATTATTGATACAAGTAATACTTATTGGTTATTATTCTAGCTCCTTAGGCTTGCTTTATGCAGTGAAACTTTCATGCAAGCTTGTTTCCAAAATTGTTTGAAACCTACATGAAACTAAATTGCGCTTGAGATGCATAATGCAATGCATAATTCTGCAACTTGTTTGAAACTCAGTTGCAACTATATCAACTTTGTAAAACAAACTTCATGAAATAATCAAATAGCCAGTAAGGCATCATATGATCACGTTGAATGTCATGTTTTTAAACTGTCATTCTCACCAGGTAACTGGACAAGAACGCAGAGACCATCAAAAAAGAATGGCAATTTGTATGTATGGCAATAATGACTAAAAAAAACATATGAAGATGAATGTTGCAAACATTGTTGCAGCACCTCTCAGACGACTTTATGGCTTGAATGATACAGCTACTAACTTGGCTGTCCAGTGGAGTAATTGAGTTTGATGCATGCAACGTGGATTGATTTTGAATTGCTTTGTGTATCTGTGAAATTTTGTTGCAGGCAATTCGCAACAAGTTACATGGAAATTTCATTGTGTAAGGCCAGCGTTAGATGCTAAAAATTGTTCCATTTACAATTCCAACACTAGTATTGCTTGACAACAGAAAAGGCGCTGCCCTAAACAGCCTTCAGTAAATGTAGATATGGGGACTAACTTGCCAGGATTATGTAAAATGTATTTGTATGGGATCACAAATGAAGTAAAATTCAGGTAGTTTAGCAGAGTAATCCAACTATAAACTGGTGAAATAATCAATTATGTCAGAGCAAGGACAAAAGCTGTACAGCGCAGGACCTCCCCCAGTTTATACAGTCTACACAAGAGTGCCTTGATAGATTTTTGGAATATGGAATATATGTGGAACATATGGAATATGAGCCTGAGAAAGTACATTAAACAGCAAAAATAACTAATTAAGCTGGTGAATTCTCTCCTTTGGCCATGCAGGAAGCTCCACTATCTCATGACATTCTGGTGTTTATGACGGGTCAGGAGGAAATTGAGGCTCTGGCTCGTACTTGTCGGGACATCGCCAAGCACCTGCCGGACACATGTGGACCAATGACTGTCATCCCTCTGTACGCCTCACTACCTCCTGCCCAGCAGCTCAGGGTCTTTCAACCTGCGCCTAAGGTAACCATAGCGATACAAACTTCTGATGTCCTCCTAGAGGTTCATGAAGCAAAACCTTTCATATTTCACTTGTTATTCAGGGGCGTTATACAGTATGAATGGAAATGATCAAACTAGTGGGGAAGGGTACAGAAAGGTACAATATGTAGACTAAAATAAAAGAAAAAAATGCTATGTATTTTGGAAAGACCTTTTATTTTGTGGTTACTTTTAATTGTGTATTTTTTAATTGACCATATCTTGTGTGTGTGTGTGTCTGGATGAATGTTTTGCATTTTGTATCTACTCCTACAAGCTCTATTTGTTTTTTGTCGTATTTCCCAAGTTGTAATCGAAATGTGCAGAAGATGGACCTTTTAAAGTTGCCCTTGCACAATTGGCTTAAAATCCTTGTTATATATAGTGTATTAATGATCTTTCTCTGTGTGTCAGGGATCTCGGAAAGTCATTCTTTCAACGAACATTGCAGAAACGTCCATAACCATCTCTGGTATCAAATTCGTCATTGACACGGGGATGGTGAAAGCCAAGCGTTATAATCCAGGTGAGTTCCCAGTGTCCACCAGTCAAATACCGACTCTATATTACTTGTAATTACAACTATAAGAAATGAGGGCTTCGTGTTACGGTAGCAGTAGAGCTTCCACTACAATTAGATGGTGTTCCCAGACCAAGAATTTCCGTGTATGCTGTTGGTCAGTCATAAGTTATTACTGTATATAAATACATTATTGGACACATGCTGACTCTCCAGGTTTACAGTGAGTCGAAGAGTCATTGCATTTTTGTGCAAACAGTTATATGTTAACCCTCATACATTATGCTGATGTTGTGATATTCTGTTTTTGCTATATATTTGACAGATAGTGGTTTAGAGGTGTTGGCAGTGCAGCGGGTGTCTAAAGCACAGGCGTGGCAGCGGGCGGGCAGGGCAGGCAGAGAGGACTCGGGCTCCTGCTACCGTCTTTACACAGAGGAGGAGTTTGACAACCTAGTCAACATGACTGTTCCAGAAATACAAAGGTATTTCATACTGATCATACATCTCACTTAGAATATGCTTGCACATTATATGGCTTTCAGTACAGTGGATAATTTAATGCATATATTTATGCATACATGTGTTTTTTAAATCAAAAATACATTATACAATACAGTCCTTATATACTTGCAGTGAGGGGAAGCATAAATTGAAACACTTGCTTTTGTCGTTTAATATGCAGTGGGTATATGTACTTCAAATTTGCATGCATAATGGCCCTTATTAATTAAAGTTGCGTAAGAAGAGCACAGATTGGACCACTTTTCTGATTCACCAAACACTCATACAACCTGGAAACAAGTGGATGTTTGAGTGCAAGCAATGAATCAGCTTTAGTGAAATCAAGCACTAACCTACCAGGACCTCATTTACATATTTTTTTTACAAAGCACGCAATAATTTGTGCAGTGTTTCGGTAGAGAGCCAATAAGATAACAGCATTCAGCGGCTCATGAGCCAATGGCTGTGCTTGTAGGTTGAAGAGCGAGCAGTAACCTTTATATTGTTAGAATTGTGACAACTGAAAAGAATAAAATGTGAAATAAACAAAATGCCTTTGTTTTTTAAGGCAGTAGAATAGAGTCATGGTTTAGTGTAATTGCTTACCTGAAATAACTTATTTAAAAGCTGATTTGTTACAGTGCATGAGAGGCTTCTGCACTGGCCATGGTTTGTATTGTTTATTTTTGTCAGTTGTACAAAACAAAAGTCTTTAAATAGACCATGAAATATTTGTAGCATTTGTGGTGGTTGGTGTAGTGTAGTGGTTAATACCTCTGCCTTCTACACTGTAGACTGGGGTTCAATCCCCACCTAGGCAAACACCCTGCACTATACCAATAAGAGTCCTTGGGCAAGACTCCTAACACTGCCTTGGCCTGTATAAAAAAATGCTCAAATTGTAAGCCGCTCTGGACAAGAGCGTCAGCCAAATGCCATAAATAAATGTTTGTCAGTGCGCATGTAAAATAAGTGCATGCAAATTTGCACTTGATTGCCGTACACACAATTTATTAGTATTATTGTTATCTTCTATTTCTGTTCTTTATATCAAAATATAAAATATGAAATTGATGAATAACAACACTGTCAGTGAAATTTGCAATTATTTTATTTATTTTATGATCAAATTTGACCATATGCAACTTTAATGAATAAGCTCTATTATGTGTGTTAATTTGGTAGATATGTGCACTGTAAGTACATTAAAGTAATGAAAAACAAGTGTTGGAATGCTTATTTCTTCTCATTTTAACATACCTCCCTTTGTCATTCGTCTCCTGAAGCAGGTAACAGGATTTAGTGAAGTTCTGAATATCTTTTTTGCATTGTTGCATGGAAATTTCAGAATTCAGAACAAAAATCTGAATTTTGAAAGCTATATAAATGTTTCATTTTAAGGATGATTTTTCTAGGTATGCTCTTCTGTAAGCTTTATATTTGATCTGAATGTGGTTACTTCTAAGCGTGTAATGTGATGGCCACTGAATGTTACTGATTGGAGAAATGTTCTCTGTGGTGTTTGTAGATGTAACTTGGCTGGTGTTATACTGCAGCTGCTGGCTCTGGGTGTTCCTGATGTGCTAAATTTTGATTTCATGTCCAAGCCTTCACCTGGTAAGAGTCTTATGATTTAAAGCTCCTTTCACACATGCCTTTTTTACATAGGAATTGAATGGTATTTAAGTAAAAAAGGTGGCAATCTACCTGTATGAGACCTAGTAGTATTCCTGCTAAATCATTCTTAGGGTTTGAACGAAGGCCAACACATTACTGGGAAATGTTTGGTAAAGTTTTGGCTTCTTTTCATAAGTAAAAATGAAAAGAATGCAGGAGTATACTTTGTACGTGAGTCTGGTGAAGTACTCTTCTAGTAAGCCGGTACTCTTTAGTAAGCTGGGGCGATAGGGCAGTGTAATCAGATATCATCGATGATTAACAAGTAACTCAATGACTTTGCTTAAAAGATGAAAACTGCTATGGAGGAAAACTGACAGGAACCAGAGATGACCAATTTACTGTTAAACAACCTGTTAAATATGGATGGGTAATTGGCCTTCCTGTTCCTTTAAGACACTGTCCCTCCAGGATTGGCGTTCCACCCCCTACATAATGGCATTAAGAAAGTCAATGAGATGGACATTGTTTGGGACTGTATGAGGTACAGAAATTCATAAGATGCTTATGGACTGGCAGCACTACTGAGGCTTCTAATTGTTGTTCACCAGAGTCGATGCGAATGGCAGTGGAGCAGCTGGATCTGCTGGGGGCTGTGGAGAGGAAGGATGATCAAGTCTCTCTCACTCCTCTGGGCAAGAAAATGGCCTGCTTCCCCTTGGAGCCCCGCTTTGCAAAAGTAAGGGGATTTCCTGGATCTGTATGTAGTTTCCAAAGACAGTGTGTTTGATGGATTTTTTAGAGGTACAGTACAGTAAAATGAGCAAATAAGTAACTCATCCTCTAAAATATTGGATATATGCATTTTCTACTCATTTTAGTGAACAATTTCTATTATTTATTTGCAGAGTTTAACATACTGTGGGAGAACTTTTGGACAAGTCACATTTTAGGTTTTTTTTTTTTCCCCAAGAATGTTTTAAGTTCAGCAAATAAAAAGGAATTGTGCATTCACATGTTTGCTCTCTAAAGATGTGTACTTTTTCCACTTGGAAAATCAACAAAACATGTCATTTGATTAGGAGTTTGCATATGACTGTATACTGTTTGATATGACACTGTCCATATGTCTGTGTCCTTGTCGTGTAGACCATCCTGATCTCTCCAGAGTTCTCGTGCTCAGAGGAGGTTTTGACCATCGTCTCTCTGCTGTCTGTGGACTCTGTGCTCTATAACCCACCTGCCCGTAGAGACGAGGTACTCGCAGTGCGCAAGAAATTCATCTCCAGCGAGGGAGATCATATGACCCTCCTCAGCATCTACAGAGCCTTCAAGAAAGTCAGTGGGAATAAGGTATGTGACAGTGTAAGACTTTTACAGCAGTAAATTACCTTTTGCTTATGTCTTATAAACCTGTACGAAAGTAGTGTCACGACCAGTGATCTGTAATGGTTGATTTAAAGTTAGTTGATGTGTAGTCTGCTACTGGAGTGTGCTCTCTATTGGCATTAACATGTGTGTCTAATGATAATGTAATCATTTCTATATATGTGTTTTCATTTATGAGGACATTTATTTTATATTTTATATCCCTTAGAGTTTGCCCTGAATGTCAGTGTGTTTTGTTTTGAGGTTTAACCAGTGTGTTTTGTTTGTTTGTTTGTTTGTTTGTTTGTTTGTTTTACAGGAATGGTGTAGAGAGAACTTTGTAAACAGCAGAAACATGGGCTTGGTGGCTGAAGTCCGAGCTCAACTAAGAGATATTTGCATAAAGGTACTTTTGTGTTTATAGCTTTCTGAAATAGGCTACACAGCAAGGAACACTGTTAGGTGCTACTCAGCTTCTTGCTGTTTCTTTGCTATATTAAACCCAGACGTAACCTTCTTATTTGGCCAGTAGTGTGTCAGAGAGCTAAATATGATGGAACATTATTGTGATTTATATAGGCAGTCTTAGTAAACATCTGTGTTAACATTATATGGTAGTGGAATATTTGTTGGAGACATAATAGTGATTACTTGTTTGAGACATTAAAAAAATTACGGTGCAGTTTTCTTGTTTATTCATGGAAAACAGGTTTTATAAGGGGGTACCTGTTAAACTTTTTATTTATTTATTTTGCACTGGAGCCCTTAAGATCCTAGTTATGCCACTGCTCAGTGAGCTTACACTCAGTTGTATGTTACAGGAGTAAGAATCGCAAGAAGCACCATCATACAATATTATCACAATTCTTGAGCCACAATAAGATTCTGTTTTCATTGAAGCAAATCAGAACCAAAACATAAATTTGTCTTTACATTTACATCTTTATCAGATTTATCTGTGAAATTTACAAACAGGCTTTATCCCTGCCTGTTTAACCAATGTTTTATCCAGTGGCAGGAGAATGTGGCATTAAGAATCTCTGTGGTGTATCATAGCAGTGTTTCTGATTCCTGTCTGAGTGGTGTGTTTGAACCCTGTTCTCTGAGGCACAGGACAAGCATGTTTTCCACTGCAGTAACTGTACAGAACAGTAACTTCACTGACATAAAATGGCCCCATCTTGTGGAGTAAAACAGAAGTACATTTTGGTAATCTGTCAGTGGACTTAATGCACTTTTAAAAATATTATCAGTGTAAAAATAACCTGAGCCTCCATGTATCAATACTATCTATAAATCCAGAAATATACTATATTGATACATGGGGGCTTAATGCCCTTTAAAAATATTAATAATGCAATAATAAAACGGGAGCATCTGTTCCAAAATGATACTATGATACAAAATGTTCTATTTTTTTCCTTTTTCTCATCCATACCGTGTTATACATGTGTTTATTGAAACAATATATATTGGTTTCTACTACAGTGAAACCAGTTTTTAAAAATGTTTCTAAAATGATATGAATTCATGTTCTTAATGTGTCCACTCTCGCTTGAAAACTATTGCTGCACGTCCATTAATAAAGGCAGCATGTGCTTCCTTTATACAGTGATAGGAAACACAGTAGCACACATAAAGCAACAATGTACCATGGCCAGTGTGGACAGTAGTAAAGTATTGCATGGCCTTGTATTGGACCTTAATGTTTATCTAACTAACATTTGTTGAGTGGCAATATAGAATATTCTGTTTTATTCAGTGACCTGTTTGATAAAACATTGTGCTGTTTTTTGTAGCTTGGGCTGAAGCTGGAGTCCTCGCAGTCGGAGCTGGTGAACGTGCGGCGCTGCTTGGCCCATGGCATGTTCACCAACGCAGCTGAACTGCAGCCAGACGGCAGCTACATGGCTCTAGACACCCACCAGCCCGTGTCCATCCACCCATCCTCTGTCCTGTTCCAGGCCAAGCCGGCCTACGTGGTCTTCAATGAGCTCCTGCACACCTCTCGCTGCTACATGAGGGACCTGTGTCTGGTGGACGCTGACTGGCTGCATGATGCCGCGCCAGAGTATTTTCGGCGAAAGCTCCGCACAGTGAAGAGCTAGTGCTGTCAGGGGCCACCAGGGGGCGTTAGTGCTGCTACTGCTTGACTTCACAGGAATGTTCACGTTGTTATTCCAAACAGTTTAGTAGATGTCACGATAACGGCAAAGCTTTTTGTTCTTCCTTCACAAGCTTGTTGACACTGAAGCCCAATGCTGCAGGTGGAATTAGTGGACGCTTGTTTACAGACGGACAGTTGGTTGATTGGATGTGAATGAACTGAAGAGTTTTGCTCTTTGTACAAATGAGGGTATGTTTGACTATTTCTATGGTCAAGCTTTTTTGAAACGAGTCATTTCTACCTGGTACGAATCTTTAAGATGTCATGCCCGTTTCTAATGTTACTCTCCTGACAGTAGGATAGGTTCAGTTGGATGGACATTAGGTGAGCTTGTTTTGTTAACTTTCCCATTCACTGAGCTGTTTCTGGACACAATTTGCCTATACGCAAACACTGAGGCCTGTGTTGATGGAATGGAGCCTTATCCTTTATCTGTATTCAGCAGTTTTTATTAATACTGACTTCACTGTCTTTTTCCACCCATAATTTAAATGACTTGAATGAATGTTTGTGGAGTAGCGAAGGCCTTACTGCTATATCTCCTATTCAAAGCCTATTCACAACCTATTTGCCCTACATGAACACAGATAGCAAGGCACACAGTTGTTGTGCATTATGATTCAGGCCGTGCTGTTTTTATACGAAGACTGTATCATATTGACATTGAAATGTAGTCTCTGTCAAAGACCATAGCTGAATAATTAGTGTCTCCTTATTACCCACAATGCTTAATTGCTTTCAAAAGGACCAATGTAACTCGCATCTCAGTTTAGCAGGAATATTTTCTCATAGTAGGTTGAAGATAGTACAAGTGCTTTGTATGCTTAAAAGATCTATCCTCTTGTGTATCAAGGGGGCACAGCAATTTCTGGTTTGCTTGGAAAGAAATGAAGTTGCAATAGCTGATTCTGCCATCAGATTAAAGAAACCTCCAGAACCTCATGGTGGTTATACTGGGGTCATTGCCAATAAATTCTCAGACTTCTAGCGCTGCGGTTGGCTTTCCTCTAGATTTTGATAGCCTGAAAATGTCACATAAGCAGTTGTGCTCAACATCACCCTTGGTTAGCTATGCATGCCTTTCTGTAGTATCTGTATACTACTTGTGCCCAGACACTTATTCTGCTTTGACACGATTTATGTTCCACAGGTTGTGGCGGATCATTGCACATCACATTGAAGTACTTCTATATTGATATGCTATGCATGACATGATGAACAGAATATGACCACTCAGGTTTCTATGGTACGCTGAATGTACCTCCAAATATATTTAGTCTAGTTGTAGGGACTTTTTAAAAAAGTTTGGTTATTGAATAGTGCATGTACAAGGCGCATTCTTCTTACTTTCAAGTTTACTGTGTAGGTTCTGCATCCAAAGTATACAAATATGCTTGAATTTTAAAAATAGGTTTTTATTATTTATTTTTACTTTTTTTCTTTATGCAAGAATGATTCCTCTCACAAATTTCAAGGTTTTTTTGGCGTTCTCTCAAAAGCTTGTGCTAAAATTAGCTACCAAATATGTATTCAGGCAAAAACTAACCAGCTACATTATTAATGCATTTTGACATTTGATGTCGCAAGTTCCTGAATAAGGTGGTTTTTTTGTTTTGTTTTTTTTTTCTCCTCCCTTGTTCAGTTATAATGGGATTTTCCACATGTTCTTTTTATGAGGAAGGTGGTTGTGAAGTATATAGAGTCACTTTTTGTTTTTTCTTTGATTTGCTACAAGATGTCTGACCTTGTTTTTAATAAATAAAAAAAATATATTTCACATAAATTATTTGAATGGCTTTTGTTTTTCTGTTTTGTTTTCCTGTCCTGTTATGCTTGTGTGTGTATGTGTGTGTGTGTGTGTACACACTCACCGGCTACTTTATTAGGTACACCTGATCAATTGCTTGTTAAAACAAATAGCTAATCAGTCAATGCAACTCAATGCATTTAGGCATGTAGAAGTGGTCAAGACAACTTGCTGAAGTGCAGACCGAGCATCAGAACGGGGAAGAAAGGGGATTTATGTGACTTTGAACATGGCGTGGTTGTTGGTGCCAGATGGGCTGGTCTGAGTATTTCAGAAACTGCTGATCTACTGGGATTTTCACACACAACCATCTCTAGGGTTTATAGAGAATGGATATTTTTTCTTTTTCACACCAGTGAGCGGCAGTTGTGTGGACGAAAATGCCTTGTTGATGTGAGAGGTCAGAGGAGAATGGGCGGACTGGTTCCAGATGATAGAAAGGCAACAGTAACTCAAATAACCACCAAAATCTCTGAGGAATTTTTCCAACACTTTGTTGAAAGTATGTCATGAAGAATTAAGGCAGTTCTGAAGGCAAAAGGGGGTCCAACCTTTTACTAGCAAGGTGTACCTTATAAAGTGGCCGGTGAGTGTATTTGTTACTACACACAGTACTAACAAAAATGGAGATACAAGGTTTTGTTCTGATAGCAGCTATATGTATATACACACACATATATATGTATATGTGTGTGTGTGTGTGTGTGTGTGTGTATATGTGTATATATATATATATATATATATATATATATATATATATATATATATATATATAAGTGATTAAGTGATACTGTTTTGATCCCACAACCGGGGAAATTCCACCTCTGCATTTAACCCATCTGTGAAGTGAAACACCACATTCACACTAGTGAACACACACTAGGGGGCAGTGAGCACACTTGCCCGGAGCAGTGGGCAGCCCTATCCACGGCGCCCGGGGAGCAGTTGGGGTTAGGTGTCTTGCTCAAGGACACCTCAGTCATGGACTGTCAGCCCTGGGGATCGAACCGGCAACCTTCTGGCCACAGGGCCAGATCCCTAACCTCCAGCCCATGACTGACCCCAATATATATATATATAAAAAAACATTAAACTTAATTAAACTGTGGTACAGTCACAGTAATGCAATGAAGGTGGCACTGGAGTGTTACCGTACTCTGGTGCAGTGCTGTACCCTTCTAATATAGACTTCTGATCTTGCATTTGGCACTGGCTGGGCTACACCTGTCACTGCTCCGCATATCACTAGTACAAGTTATGACTGTTCAGCAATATGGGATCTGGGTCAGCTCTGAAGCCTCACGTGCAGTTCCCTGTACACAGCTTGTTCCATGCCAAGTGGTATACTTAGCTTATAGGGTGTTTGGGACAGTGATGCATTTAATTTTCTATTCCTGTCAGACTCCCCCATGATCCTGTTCTTCAAGGCTATAGAGAGCAGGGCCCAGATCTTTGGTCTTCAGATGTCTATGAACATGCTTGACATTTCATTTTAGTGTTGATTAAATCTTTTTGAATGATATATGTTGCTACAGCAGGATGTTAGAAACATCACACTGTCTGGGTTTGTAGCTATAACACTGCAGGTTTGACTGAAAAAAATAATTATATATACATATATATATATATATAAATGCTGTTGTCAACAGTTGTGCAGCACACCAGTGCCCAGTGTGTGGGTGAAAATAACTGTTCTTATTTAATGTTAAACCAGCTGTCAGCAGACCTAAGAAGAGATCTATCTTCCTGCAGGTTCCACCTCCAAACCAGATCTTACACACCGCATTTCATTAATCAAGAACTTCTGAAGACAATAATTACATGAATTAGGTTGGGGTCAGTTAGGTTTACAGCTAAAGTTAGATCTCCAGGAACAGGTTTGTTTACCACTGTTTTAAACCAGCAGAGACGAAATCGAGAGCAGGGTTCACAAATCTTATCCACACATGGCTAGTGCGCATGCAGGTTTTCATTCCAGCCAAGCAGGAGCTCCTGCCTGGCTGGAATGACAACCTGCAGCCACACTTGCTCTTTGCAGATAAGATCGGTGAACCGCACTTGCTCTTAAAGTTTGAAGAGGTTTGCTCTTAGTACAAATTAGGGTGTTTTAAACTTTGTAGACAAGCTTTTTTTTTAAGAAAAAGAGTGTTTCTTATGTTACTAGTGGATCCACAGCTTAGATGAGCTTCTTTTGTCAACATGTGCATTTTTCCATCCACAGGTCAACCTCAGTTCATGAAACAACTCCAAACAGCCATAATCTAACACACCTCATTCAGCTAATCAAGGACTTTTTAAGACATTCATTACTATAATCAGGTGGGAGCTGATTAGGGTTGGAGCTAAAATCAACAGGAAGGTAGATT
The DNA here is from genome assembly GCF_015220715.1 of Pygocentrus nattereri. NCBI lineage: Eukaryota > Metazoa > Chordata > Actinopteri > Characiformes > Serrasalmidae > Pygocentrus > Pygocentrus nattereri. The sequence goes on from NC_051233.1 coordinate 11,179,830, forward strand.
TCCAGGAACTAGGTTGGCGACCACTATGTTAAACCATCAAAATCAAAACCATCGTGGGGTCAGCGTGGCTGCAGGCCACAGATGCTCATCTGATTCCAGATGTTTGAAAGCTGGTTTCAGCTGTATATCAGCTATATGAGATGAGCTTCTGCTTGGGAGGATTGCAAATCTCCCCCACATCTGCTCTTTGTAGATAAAACTTGAGATCTGTGAGAGCTGCTGGTGTGTTTTCCCTTCAATATGCCTCATTTAGCAGCTTATCATGAACTCCAAAGGTTGATGTGTTTCAGATGAGAGGAAAAACCTACTTGTGAATCTCCATCATATTTCGGTCATATCATTGGCTAATGATCAACTCCATTTTGAACTGAATCTGGGGTGTTGGAAAAGGAAAACACAAAAAAGGTAGCAACCACAAGACTTGGACTACGGGGATGGTGGTCAGACATGCATGCCTCTCTGTAGTATCTGTATATGACTTGTGCCAAAACACCATTTATATTCCACAGGTTGTAGCAGAACATTGCACATCACATTGAAGTACTTCTTTATTGGTATTACAGGTGAGTAATATGGCAAAAATACAGTGTTGCGATATGTAGGTCACAATATTTATTTCTTCACAGATCTGATCAGTTGAATCTGAGAAAAAAAGCAACAAAAACTGTATATACAAGTAATTTAATATTTTGCAGTGTTGCATTAAATCATTACACTGAACTAATTTTACTCTATAATGAAACAGGCACTTTGTCACTGCTCTACATGTACTGATGTTATCTATGAGACATAATCTATCATAATGATGTATACCATCAGTGTCCAGCCCTTATCAGTATGCTATTCTCATGCATCATGCACATGACCTCACATTTTTCTATGCTACACTGAATGTACATCCAACTGTATTTGATGCAGTTATGGGGACTTACAGAAAAAGCTCTTTTTAGTAAACGGTGCGTGCCTGATTCCTCAGCAGAGGTTAATAGGAGCTCCAAAGCATGAATCATGTAGGTTTTTCCTCTTATCCAGTCTCCCTGCACGGTCATATCACTGGCTGATTATCAATTCCCTGAGCTGAATCTGGAGTGTGGGAGCAGGAAAATACAAAAAAAGAAAGAGACCACAATGACAGCACAACCACTCGCTTCATCAAAGCTTTATTCTTTAAAGCGACTCAGAACGTTTAAAAACACAAACATCACTTACAGTAACTGTTACACACATATGTGGCCAACACCCGAACATAATGTGACATTCATGTGCGCAGCTGCAACCGGACACTGCGGGAATCAAGTTCCAGCGACCACATTTGGAAAAAAGGGGATCTGAAAGAGGGTCACTTGGCTCCGTGTATCCCTTTTGGTAGGTCAGCGAAGGCGAACAAACATTTGGCCCACGATCCGTTTCTCATTTCAACTCCAGGCTGGTCGTTAGCTGTAAACAAAAACAGAAATGTAAAACTGCGCCTTTTATGTCTTTATAAACAACATGTCAAAAAGAGTTCCATTTTAATGCATGTAGCTCTAAATGTACAGAAATTCACTGTATAAACAACAAAATGTGGAAAAAGTCAGACATTTTGCTGGTGCTGTTAAAATGGCTGCTGTTACACAACAACAGGGTGGAAAAGACGAGGATGAAGTCAGCTTCCTATTCGAAATTCCCCGTTCCACCTTAAAGAGTGCAGCGGTTAGAATCTAACTAGTGCACTATTTAAGGAGGAACGGGAAAATTCGAACAAGGCGCTGGCAAATACAAAGCTGACTTCGAAAGAGGAACATGCCCTGACATGTTGCAGCAGTAACGTTCCGCCAGAAAATGAAAAACAGGCTCTTTAAAAAGATTAAACTCACCAGAATCCACCTCACGAACCTCTCAAGACGAACAGCTTTTGGTTCTCTTGCGCTTCAGTTCGCTGTTTTGGTATTTCTCCACAATCTTCCTCTCGTGTCCTGCAGGGCAATGGCGGTTAGTGTTGAGTCCGATTTCCCTCTTAGTTCTCCCTTTTCCTCCAGCGTGACACGAATATTCATTCAGGTTGTAATATTCATACTCGTCGTAGTGAGTCTCTTCGAACAAGGCCAGTCTTTCAATATCAGCTGCCATTTTTCCAGAGGTCTCTTTCTCTTTCTCTCTCTCTATCTCAAACGTTCTCCTTCTGCGAGTAAACAACGCATTACGTCATGTAGTTTTCAATAACATCAAAGTCACGTGGCCATGAGGTTCTCGGGTGCTGATTGGATTAAAAGAAGCACGTTACGAGAGGCACCGTGACAACAGTACACGCCCACTTTCAACGGTCACGGTCTCCTCTTTCAGCTCTTCCATGGTTCGTTTGTGTGGCCAACACGAAGGAGAACTCCACCGATGTTCAAAATTTCTGTATAACTAAGTGGTTGAGATACATTATTGAAGTATTTCATAGTGGTTTGATGTGAAATGATTCATTAGCAGAAAAACTTCCAGACGCAGAAATCTTTAGAGTGAGAGTGATAGGAACCAGGAGTCCTAATATCTACACAAATATAGCCCTTTAAATTACTTTCCGAACGCACTAGTGATTTTTTTGTAATCTAACGATGATGGTAAAATAATAGTCGATCTGAAAAATACGTTTTCTTGGGGGGCTGTTTTGCCTTAGTATATCCCTCCACCATGAATAGTTTAAAATAAATGGATTAAAATAACAAAAAAAAATTAATTAGACTAATAGTTATCACAAAACTACTGTAAAATCATGTCTCAGACACCACCCACTGTATTCCTGTAATACTGTTAGCTATTTCATGTAATAACTTTGTGAGGTAGCATCTAGAGGCGTTAAACTCCTCAGACGTCTGGTTCCTATCACCACCACTGTGAACAATTCTGACTTGATACGTTTCTCTAGAATTAAGCATTTCACACCAAATCACTCGAGATGATTGTTTTTTGCATGATGATTGTTTAATAAGGCAGAAACTTTGATAAATCTGTTGAGTTACCCTTTAACAGTTAGAAATAAATTCCACTGGTTTTCAAAATGACTGCATAATTAGGTTAATTCCTTGAGATCATTCGGGGTGTTTTGGTGAGAAATGGTGCAATGATTTCTTTTTTGTGATATTGTAATGCAAATATAGCCATATGTGCTATTCAAAATGAATGGTGAACCACATATAGTGGTAAACCAACACATGCGCCCAGGGAGCAGTGGGGGGTTAGGTGTCTTGCTCACGGACACCTCAGTCATGTGCTGTCAGCTCTGGGGTTTGAACCGGTAACCTTCCGGTCACGAGGCTGGTTCCCTGACCTCCAACCCATGACTGCTCCCATTTATTTATAAAATTTCAGTACCTAATAATGAAATCTATTTTTATTACATAAGAAATAAAATATCTAAAATGTTTCTGAAAAAACATACACTATTTTGTTTCCCGTCTTTAAAACAAATACTGGCTGAATTGAAGGTGCAGTGTGTTGGACTTATTGGCATTTAGTGGTGAGGTTGTAGATTGCAACCAACTGAATACCCCTCCTTCACTCCTTCCTTTCCAAGCAAGTAGTAGAACTTACAGTGGATGTTGGGTAGATTAGTACGCTAAATTAGCTGTCTAGCAGAAAAAAGGCAACTTTAGCATCACTCTGAAAACATTTGTCCCTCATTTGCGATTTCCATCTGGGAAAGGTCACACCAGTGTTTATCCTTGTTTTCTGTCGTCGCCTGTCCTGCTTTTGTTTTTGATTCTTCAGATTTTCACTTCTTTGACAAAGAGGATTCACCCTCATGATTTTTGTTCTGCTAAATAAATAGCATGATCCTCCATTTGTCAAAATTTGTGTCCTCAAACTCACAACACCAATTTGTTGGCCATCCAGTGCTGCAGCGCCACCAAATTCAAGCTTAGCATAACAACACAAAAGGTGCTCTTTAGAGCCAATATTTGGTTTGTCTGTTCTGGGCTCCCTATGTAGATATGGAGGGCTCATTCAAAAGTAACAAAAACAAAATATTTTGTAATTACAGGTGATTATAAACTAATGAAAACATGGTTTTGTATACTATACTGTATACATTTCTGCTAGTAGATCCCCTTAAATTTTACACACTGCACCTTTAACGTGCAAACCTTAATCAGTTCTGTTACCTCCCTAAGGTAACAGTAAATGGCCTAAGGATTTCAAACATCTTAAGTTATAAATTGTCCCCTTTTTCACAGATTGACCCTACAACACAGTGTCAAATAGCACCACACCCCAAGCAGATGGCAATGGTGTCAGAAAAAACTAACAACAGTATAAGGAAGAAACAGGAACTAAAACTTAAAAGGAGAACCTGTCCTGATGATGGAATTGTGATACAAGTAGTACAAGTTTATATGTAAGATTAATTCAGAGCATAAGAGAAAAACTTTATGATGAAAACTAATGACCAATGTCAAAAAAATAGATCTAGTAGCACATGTAACACATGAGAATGTATTAGGTAGAAGGAGTTCAGGATTACAACATCCACAAACAAGTTTGGACTTCACAAGGATTAGCCTGGCAAGCCATGTTAGATTGGAATTGAAATAATAATGTTTATACTATTAAAAACATATCAAAACCTTTACTAATCTATATTTTGCCATATAAGTGTTGAAGGAGAAATAGTAAAAGTGTAAGTCTGAGTAGCAGAAAACAGTTTTACCATTCAAGATTTCACTTCTCAACAGCAAGAATGTGCACAATCAATTATTACATGTAAGAATATAAAGTTTTACATGTAAGAACTACATTTGTACATATAACAAATCTATTTTCACTAGTAAGAAAACATGAAATTTTGTGTTTTAGTATTTAGTAAGTTTTTAATATTCAATTTAGTTCACACTAGTAAAAAATTGCTCCTGCAATTAAAATGAATTGGGAATTTCCATGAATTCTTACTAATGAGAACTAAAATCTTACGTTAAAAATATCATTTCCACTGAAAGCTGAATTGTGACATGTTGGAATTTGATTGTTTTTTCCTAGTACTAATGAAGTTGGCTTTTTTGTTTAGTTCTTCTTATTATTAGAATTTATGACTTACAGTATTGCTACTCTTCCAAAGATCATAGAGTCTGAAGTTGATAGGATGCACTATCCTTTTTTAAATGATTCGACTTAGTTGCTCATATAGCGTACATTCAAGCACATTCCTGATACCTCTATCTTATATTCCATCAGAGTAAGTGTACATATAAGTATGCAACACCTTAGCAACCACTTGAGATTGCATAGTAACGGCCTAGCAACCACCATAGTAACATAGCAACAACTTGGCAACACATTAGTAACCACCTGGGATACTATAGCAATGACCTAGCAAACCATAACAACCACATAGGACAGCATAGCAATTGCCTAGCAACACGCTAACAAGCATCTGGGTTGCCATAGCAATGGCCTAGCAACACCTTAGCAACCACCTGGGATACCACATACCACAGCAATGGCCTAGCAGCACCTTTGCAACCACCTGGGATACCACATACCACAGCAATGGCCTAGCAGCACCTTCACAACAACCTGGGATACCACATACCACAGCAATGGCCTAGCAGCACCTTCACAACCACCTGGGATACCACATACCACAGCAATGGCCTAGCAGCACCTTTGCAACCACCTGGGATAGCACAGCAATCGCGTAGCAATAATTAGCAACCTAATGAAACACTTTAACAAGTGCCTTCAAGGATTCAAGGATTCAAGGAGATTTTATTGTCATTCGCATCACATGGTACATGAGGTGGAACGAAATTAAGATCTCATGGTCCAGTTTACACCCAAGAGCTGTTATTAAAATAGATAAATAAATAGAAAGTACACAAGAGAGGGAGAGTAGGAGAGTAGGCAGTTAGCAGCAATATGAAGTCCAGAGTGCAAGTTTGCTATAGCAGCATGATATTGACTTAGAGCAGTGGATAAAGTGTCTAGATAAAGTGTCTCAGTGCGGTTTAAAGTGACAGTGCCTGTAACAGTACTTGTTCTTGTAAGTGTCAGTGCAGTGTGTTCAGTTGGAATTTAGGAGCCTTACAGCTTCTGGTATGAAGCTGTTTCTGAGTCTGGTTGTTTTGCACTTGATGCTCCGCAGCCTCCTGCCTGAGGGGAGCGGGACAAAAAGTGCATGTGCTGGGTGGGTGGGATCCTTCCTGATGCAGGTAGCCCTTTTCCTGCATCTGGAGGTGTAAATGTCTGTGGTGCTGGGGAGGCTGACTCCAGCAATCCTCTGTGCAGCCTTCACCACCCTCTGCAGTGCTTTCCTATCTGCAGCAGAGCAGCTTCCATGCCACACGTTGATGCTGGAGCACACGACGCTCTCCACCACACATCTGTAGAAGGAGGTGAGGACTGCCCTCCCGAGTCCAGCTCGTCTCAGCCTCCTGAGGAAGTAGAGCCGCTGATGTGCCTTCCTGACCAGAGTGGAAGTGTTGTTGCTCCAGGTGAGGTTGCTGCTCAGGTGCACACCCAAGTACCTGTAGCTGTCGACCACTTCCACCTCAGAACCTCCAATGTGCAGAGGGAGGTGGTCATGATGGCCCCTTCTGAAGTCCACAATCATCTCCTTCGTCTTCTTTACGTTGATGCAGAGGTTGTTTTCTCTGCACCAACCCTCCAGGTGTTCCACCTCCTGCCTGTAGTTGGACTCATCTCTGTTTGTGATGCATCCAACCACTGCTGTGTCGTCCGCAAACTTCACAATATGACAGCCTGGATGGATAGGTGAGCAGTCATATGTAAGCAGTGTAAACAGGAGGGGGCTCAACACACAGCCCTGAGGGGAGCCAGTGCTGAGGGTTATGGTGGTGGAGGAGATGTTGTGGATCCTCACAGACTGCGGCCTGTTGGTCAGGAAGTCTAGGACCCAGTTGCACATGGAAGAGCTCAGTCCAAGTGAGGAGAGTTTTGTTATCAGGGTCTGAGGAATCATGGTGTTGAAAGCAGATGTGAAGTCCACAAAGAGCATACGAACATAGGAATCCTTCTGCTCCAGGTGGGTGAGGGCAGTGTGGACCACAGAGGAGATGGCATCCTCTGTGGATCGATTCCTCCTGTACGCATACTGGTGTGGATCCACAGTGACGTTGATGGTGGCTTTGATGTGGGTCTGAACCAGTCTTTCAAAGCACTTTGTTACTATCGGCGTGAGGGCCACTGGCCGGTAGTCATTTAGACCCGTCACTGCAGAGCTCTTGGGGACCGGGATGATGGTGGCAGTCTTCATGCAAGAGGGGACTGCTGCCTGGATGAGGGAGGCGTTAAAGATGTCCGCCAGGACGTCCGAGAGCTGGTCGGCGCAGTCTCTTAGCACCCTTCCGGGGATGTTGTCCGGGCCAGCAGCTTTCCGGGGGTTGATCCTCCTCAGCGTCCTCCTTACTTCTGCTGGTGTCACGCTGAGGGGCTCCTCTCCTGGTGAGTGTGTGAGTTTGGTGCTGGGGGGGGGGTGTCAGGATTCTCAAAGCGGGCGTAGAACTTGTTGAGAGCCTCAGGCAGGGATGGGTCTTTGGAGCTTTGTGCAACGTTGGATTTGTAGTCCGTGATGCACTTGATGCCCCTCCACATACTCTGTGGATCCTGGGAGGAAAAGTGTCCCTGGATTTTCAGAGCATATGCTGCTTTTGCCCTCTTGACTCCAACAGTCAGCTCTCTTCTAGCCCTCCTGAGTTCACCTGAGTCCCCAGACCTGAAGGCAGCATCCCTGGCTTTCAGCAGAGAACGCACCTCTGCGTTCAGCCAGGGCTTCTGGTTCGGGTAGCAAGTCACAGTCTTGGTGGTAGTGACATCCTCCGTGCACTTGCTGATGTACCCGAGAACAGCAGATGTGTACTCCTCCAGGTCCAGCTCCCCCTCACACTCAGCAGCCTCCCTGAAGACCTGCCAGTCTGTGCAGCCGAAGCAGTCCTGCAGCACAGCGTCGCCGTCACTGGGCCACGCTGGGCCAGATGGTCTTCTGTGTGGGTTTGGAGCGACGCAGTGGGGGGTGGTATGCAGGGGCCAGCATGATTGAGATGTGGTCGGAGAGCCCGAGGTGGGGGCGGGGGAAGGCTCTGTACGCATCCTTCACGTTGGTGTAAACACGGTTACCTCGCGTTGGGATGTTGACGTGTTGGTAAAACCTCGGCAGGGTGTTCTTCAGTTCTACGTGGTTAAAATCCCCCGCTACCACGTAGAACGCCTCCGGATGCTTGTTCTGAAGCGAGCTGATGTTGTCATAAAGCTCCTTCAGCGCGTTGTTAGCATTAGCATCCGGTGCTATGTAAACAGCAATCAAAAACACCGCCGAATACACACGAGGCAGATAGTGAGGCCGACACTTCACAGTCAGCTGTTCTGTCGCCTCGGAGCAGTGGCTGTTTACCAACACGCAGTTTGTGCACCAACCTTTGTTTATGTGATACATTAGCAAAAATTGGATACTATATCAATGTCCTAGCAACACCATAGCAACCACATGAGATACAATAGCAACATCTTAGCAACACTTTAACAACCACCTAACAACCACCAAGCACTTTCTTTAAACAAGCTTAAATACCATAGCAACAAACAATCAAAAACAATGCTCTGAAACTGCTTTAACTTTTGAAGCATTATTAGCTTTGTCAAGCTGACTTAAACATTGTTCACAAACTTTACCTTTCTAGTTACATTTTGAAGCTTATTGCAAGTCATGACAGATTTTAGAGTTCGATATTTAATTTCTACATAAAAAATGAGAGTGACATAAAACTGTCACTGGGGTGGAACCCTCAAAGGTACATCTTCAGTACCTTTAGTTTTAGGAACATCATTGCACCATATTTTTTTATTTAGTTTTTAAATTTTGTAAGTAAAAAGTTAAGCTACGAAAAGGTGCAAATATGTTTCTTTTCCCTGGGAAGGTGAATTTTAAAAATGAATTTTAAATGGACTTGGCTGTGGTGTACATTTAAAGGGAACATTTACCTGGACTGTAGCTTTTTGGTATCATTTTCATTTAATTAAATTTTTATAACTGTATTGGCTAACTCTGTCTTTTCAGTGAAACATTCCTGTAAAGTAACCATCTGATTATTCAACCCAAAGCAGTATCAGTCGTGAGATACTGGCTAATTCCACTGGGTGGCAGTATGGTGTTAATGTTAATGCTGATGCACTTCATCATGTGTGACAGAAGACGTGAGTAGAGAGGCCAAAAGCCACAATCAAGTAAAGGTGTTGTTGCTTCAGTTAAATAATTATTCAAATAAACTTACATTAGCATGTTGTACAAAAGTACATTCAGAGTCAAATGTATATTTAGACCCTTGTCTGAAATGCTTTTGGTCGAAAATAAACCAATAAAGTGAGAGGTGCAGCAACAACAAAGCAGTCCAAGTGACAGAAAAAAAACAGAACAGAATAAAATCAATGCAAAAAAAAGAGAATGATAAATAACCTGAATGAGTCAAATAGAACTAGGAAAAGATGGACTTAACTGGCAAAATTGAGTCTAGTTTATGCCCCAGGGCCACTGGGCTTCACCTCACTGCAGACTGTTTTCCTGAACAGTTTTTCAGTTTGTTCACAACCTTTATTAATGTTGCTGCCCCAGCACGTAGCAGCAAAGACCAGCACTTTACCTACTGTGGACTGGTAGAACAAGTGCAAATAATTAGGGCATGGTTACACAATCCTTCTCTGTGAACCTGTTTTTTTTTTAACATAGCACCAAAAAGGGTCCCACTATTGCGACAAGTCATAAAACCTTTCCTGACATTACGCAGAACCCTGGCAACAAAGCACAAATTCATCTACATTTCATTTAGTCAATGGAACTGAGTACATGTGACTACTCACCACACCTCATGAGAAGTGTGAGAACTGGCTTTGGAAGGGCCCATAGCACGGAAAACTGAATTTTCCTCACTTTTAAAATTTTCAAACAACAAAGTTTGATGTGGTATGTAAACACAAGCGTATGCCAGTCATTTCCCAGTCCATATAGTCCACATACGAAAACTAACACTGCTTTCGGGTGTTAATCGGAAGGCTGTGAGATCCAGTTACATACATAGTAAATACAACCTCACCTCATTTGCTGAGTGTGTTTACATACACTCAATAGTCAGATCATAATCGGATTTCTGCAGTTATCTGATTATTCAAATAGTCATGTAAACAACACACTCCTAAATCTTCGGTTGGAGTAAGGTCTACAAATCTGAAAAAGAGAGCTGGGTTTTAGCTCAGTAACCATATTTCTCAGTGCATGTAAACTCTTACTCTGATTTCTTTCGTATGTCTTAGTTTGGGCATGTGCGAAACAGACTGTGGTACCAGAAAATAAGCAAGCAGCGTTACCATGACATCGCAGCAAAACACCTTTGGAGCGATGCTGAAACCACATGCTTGATGAAATGAAGGATTTAAATATTCTTCCTCATCTAGGTGATTAATGTTCATATTTCAGGCAAAGTGGCACAATGTTTAAAAAAAAGCTACGGCATGAAGTTTGAGTTTTACATTGTTTACGTCACGTCTTCTTCTGTGAGTTTATTGATTGGTTGCAAAGCAGAAATCTGATTACTGCCTGACTCATGAAGACCTGGAGTTTCACACTATCTGATTACTCAAGGGCATATAAACCCGTTGATCGGATTACGGTCAAAATCCGATTTTCTGAAGTTATGGGATTATTAAGTGCATTTAAACACACTCATAGACGTGCCCACCACACACAAAAAAGTGTGGAGGTCTGGAGAATACATACATATCCTGCTTTTCCTTTGTTGTCGTAAAGCACATTGGGTATATATTTTTCACATTCACTGCAAGTTAAGTGGAAAAGGTGAAGGGTTGCCTTATACATCTCATTTAAGCCTTATACAGCTTATGCATCATCACAACCTCGAGTTGATCAGTTGTGAATACCAATTCATGTGCAATTGTGCAAGTGGGAAAACTGATATTTCCCAGTTTGCGGGACCACTTAAACGCAGCATAAGCTGCAAAACTATTCTGTTTTACATTTACTGTTTTTATGATTTTCACAGGCTCATCAAACTTAAGTACATCTATGTATTCAGCCTACAGCAGTTTAGCCCCGCCCATTCACGCTGAAGTTATAAAGGGTGTTTCAGCCTAGACTGCCTTCTAAATGAGGCCTATTTACATGTACAGGGCAGCCAATCAGAACAGAGATCATAATGTATCAATCTTAAAAGCACAATAACAAAACTGCCTTTATCACTCTAAAGGATAAAGGCACGTTGAAAAATTACCATGTTTTTGGTTTACAACCCCACACAAACGTTATAAGTGGAATTTATAATGCACAAAAGATGTAGGATACAGGGCCTTTAATTGAATGGTCTACTGTATCTGAAATGTTTACCATGCTGGAAACTTTACGAGATGGAAGTAATGAGTAATGGGGCAAGGCTAGAAATCCTGGGCCTCTGAGAAAAGCTAAGAAGCCATATATAATCCCTTTCGCTGAATGAATCAGTCAGACCTTTTAATCTGCAAGGTTAGTAGTTTCATTATCAAACCACGAGAACACAGAAAACTGCAGATGAACTCTCGTAACCCTGTGCGAGGAGCAGCGTGAGCTCCCACTGGCCGGCAGGGTGGTCAGACGCGGGGGGACACGCCCCAGCACGGCGTGGCGCGGCTCTTCCACGTCGCAGCTCGCCGCGGCCCCCGACGGGAGGAGGCGGCGTGTGTGTGTGCGAGCAAAGGCCGGGGAAAACATGGCGGCGCCCGTCTTGAGAGTGTCCACCCCACGGTGGGAGAGAATAGCCCGGCTCCTCGTCTGCCTTTTAGGGATCCTGCTGTCCTTGTACGCGTTTCACGTGGAAAGCGAAAAGTCCAGGGATGCGAATTATCGGGCCATGTGCGACCTGAGCAGTTCGATAAGCTGCTCCAAAGTCTTCACCTCCAGGTAAAAGAAACAGCAGCGGCGGGGCTGCAGCCGCGGAGAGGCTGTGAGAGAGAGAGCCGTCCGTTATTTACGGAGTTGAAGTCCGCTTCTAATTCGCCAGCTTCTTGTTCGAAATGTCCCGTTCCACCTTAAATGGTGCAGCAGTTACAGTGTGTGTATACAGTGTTGTGCACCGTTTAAAGTGGAACGGGAAGAATTCGCGGATAGGAAGCCAACTTCAGCCTTGCGTGTTGTTTGTGTGTTGAAGCCGGTCTGAGTGGGTCGGTTAGCTACTTGTTGTGCTGCCTGGTGTGCGTTAGGTTATTTGATTCATTCTCAGACTTCATTCACAGCGCTGAGCTTTTCTTCTTCCAGCAAACCAAAGCGAGAGCGCTGTGATAAAGACTAACCTCAGCTAACGTTAGTCAATACAAAAACACTTCTCCAGCTGAAGTTGGATGGCGGGAGCTAAGCCAGCGTTTGCTGGATAGCTGATTCCATGGCGAGTGTTGCTTGTTGGCTGAACGGTTCATAAAACTGGCATAATATTTCGCTAATCTGGGCTAACAGGCTCCAAATGAGAACATAGCCAAGTTAGCCAGGCTAGCTAGTTAGCTAACTAGCTACAATCAATATCGGCGTAGCCTAGCTTTTCGCTTAGCGCAATTTGCGTTCATATGCAGGTGTTTTTCTCCTTTTTTCTAGGTATCGTTGGCTTTTCTGCTTATTAAACAACCTTTTCTTTGTTTTCTATGAGAAGAGGAAAAAAACCCTTATTATAGCCGCCAGACCCCGCGCTAGCTAGCTTAGCTAACTAATAACAGCAGGATGTCTGCACCGGCGGGCAAATGTAAAATAGGCGCCCTTTTCATGGCAGTATCGGTTCTGATGAACGCAAAGCACCTGCTGTTGCTGTCGTTTTGTTTTTACATCAGATTTCGTACATTTTCCATTGTAGAAGTAACGCGAGACACATTCTCTAGCCACTGCTGCAAGATGCTAAGTTAAACGCTACCGCCTGGTAAACATTGCGTTAGCCGTTAGCTGGCTACTTGTCAAGTTGAATCGACTTTAGTCCGGCGCTCTCTCGCAGGTTTTCATCACGCCGGGTAGGCAAACCGTATGTGTTTTCCGCGTTTCACTAACAGACCACATGCTTTTTCGTAATATCGTCTGAAATTCTGTTCAACCTTTGACACCGATGAGTTCATTTATGAGTAATTCACTGACGTGGAACTAGATGGTGGCGACTGAGCGCAGATGAGATTAATCGGAGGTGATCTGTCTTTAGGTCATGTTTGCGCTGTCAGTTTGAGCTCTTGACCCTTGTCTGTTGGTTGACGTAACTAGTTAAAGAGGAGTTCCTCCTATTTTTCTCATGTATTTAACGTTAATATTGAAATGGCTAAGATGTAAACAGTCATTCACAGTGGTTTCATGTGAAAGGCTCCGTTCTAGAGACACTCAGCCAGTCAGAATTGTTCACAGTGGGTGCGATGGGAACCAATGTCCTTCAAGGTGGGCGACAAAATGTATCTAAAAACTCTTACTACTACTTTATCATCGTCAACATCACAATTAAAAGCTCAGAAGGTTGAGTGGATTTGCTGGTGGTTTTAAATAGTAAATAAGATGACTATTTTTGCCATGGATGTGTTGTGATCCCTGGTTCCTATCAACACCATTGTAAGGAGATCTGTCAGTAAGTTACTCTAGAACAAAGCATTTGATGTGAAGACTCTAAATGTCTTTGTTTACATTGGTGATTGAATTATTCTGAAACTTTGGGAAAATGGTGATATTTTCCTATAAGGTAAATGCATAGTTGCATGAAGAGAGGTACATTAATCTAAATGAGTTTAAATGTCTTTTCAGTCAAAATGTAATGCCTGAGGTCCACAGTCTGACTCTTAAAGAGGAGCTCCATAGATTTTTCAAAATGCATAATGCAGTTGTTGATATATAAACGGCGTTATTAAGAGTGGTTTGATGTGTAATGATTTATCATGGAAAAATGTATGTATCAGTTCAGATTTCTATACAGTGGTGGTGATGGCAACTGCAAATGCAAGTGTAGCTGTTTTGTTGAAATTTGATAATGACAAGTGAACAGAAAACACATGTAGGAAGTTTTATGTGTGTTTTTAATATAAAAAATAGTAATGATGAGGAAATGTGTCCTCAGGTATCATTTTGCCTTATAACCTTTCTGCAATACATCGTAGGTCAAAAACTTTCTCAGGACGATTGTAAAAAGGCATTACTCAGTGTCCTCGAACCACTTCATAAAATAACTTTTCTTGAAGGCATTAAGTGCTGTAGACATGCCAGGTACCAACACTGTGAACAATTCAGACTCTGTAAGTTTCTTTAGAATTGTGCGTTCCACGTCAAACCACCCTGAATTACTTTATTTACCTACCAATCTTTTAATTATGCAGAAATTCTGAAAAATCACTGGAATTCCCCTTTACAAATAACCACAGCAGGCTGGTCTCAGTTCTCAATGGCTGTTTTGTTTTTTTTGTTTTTCAGCTTAACTTGTTTTCAGTGATTAAAGAGCCTTTGGGAAATCGAAGAAAAGACGTTTGATACAGAAGAGAGTCATGAGAATAAACCTGCTGATGCAGACTGTTGTATGTCAGTCGTGCATAGACCTTACGTGCGCTTACTTTGAGGAACATCATGTAAAAAGAAGTGTGACTCTTAGATGGAAAAGCAACCAAGCAAGCAGTTAATTGAACCTGCTGTATTCATTTTACATTGGCGGATAGCGATCAACATATTCTACTTCTGAATTATAGATGCCAGAAGTCTGGAGTTTTCCAGTTTAGAGCTGTCAGGTGGTCCACATTGCCTTGGTCAAAGACTGCCTGAGTCAAAGCTCACGTACATAGACACTTGATGGGTGACGAGGACATAGGGAAGTTTCACATGTGACTGCTGGTCTTATGCTAGTAGTAATGTTTCTCTTGCTGACACACATTAAACAATACGCAGGTTTGTTCACTCATGGAAGTAGAACTATTGTAATCCGTTCTGCCTTCAGATGCTATAATTCATCCTTGTGCTCACCAGTGTTGCTAAAATTCAGTATCATGATATTTTCCAGATATAACATTGTGTCAGATGATATTTAAGTGCTGCTCTATATTACACAAGTCATACAAACATAACATGGCTAATTTTCATTAGAGTGGTTTGGTTTGTTTTCATTGCTTAAAATTGCACCAAAGGGAATCTTGCACCACATTGTGAAAATGAAATTTACCGAAAGCACATTCCCAGAAAGAAAACTTACTATTTATTTTTATTTGCAAGCATTTTAAACTGGTCATTTGAAACATTCTGAAGCATCCAGTACACATACACTGTAACTGTTAACCTTCAGGGCCTGGATATCATGAGTAAAGCACACAAAATATGATTAAAAAGTTTAAAACAAAGTGCGTGGAAACCCCATATTTTCTGCGCATTGTATTGTGGATATAATGTTAGCTGCCAAATACATCACTAACAATATCGCTAAAATTCAAAAGCAATATCACAGTTTTTCACTGTCATGCTATTCAGGTATAGGCAATGTGTAATCCCAACTTATGCATTGAAATGAAAATTCCTTGCTGAAAACAAATAATTTTTAAAAATGTGCTCTTTCATTTATTCTTTTGAGTAAAGTAAATGATGTTAAACATAAAAACTACAAGATAGTAAAGAAAAATCACTTTTCATATTGACAAGTTTGCTTTCAGTAAGACAGAACTGAGCTAACAATGAATAAAAACAGTTTACAGAAAATAAACTTACCAAAATTATTACACTATGCAGGCAGCATGTGCCCCAATTTCCAACATCTTCCTCAACTGAGAGCAACAAACTCCTTTATTTTCTTATTTGCATATTTGCACTTTTTTTCTTTTTCAAATCTGTGGCTACAGATGACATTGTCATACTTACAGGTATCCCAAGATACTTGGGATGAGCAGTGATTTACAAATAGCTTGTCTAATGTCACTCATAGAAACTGAAATAGTTCCTCATGGCTGATGTTTTTACTGTTGATCTGCTGCTGCTCAAACTGTTTGAACAATTTGTACAAGTAGCATTTTTAGTCTAATTGATTCTCATTTTAATCATTTAAACAATTTGTTAGGTATTGGATCTTGACACTTTGTAGTCCTATTTAAATTATTGCCCTTATTTTCTTCTTTTTGGACTGAAGTATTTAGGTGGCAGAGTTTCTGTGCATCCATAATCCCAGTATCTTTATGCAGTTGTTTGAAATGATTTTAATATGAAGCACATGGAGAGAGATGTGATCTTCTGATAGATATCCTGCAGAAAGAAGCAGCAGCTGTGTTGTTTCTAGGGATGCGTGAGCCTCTGTTGTGCTTTCAGAGCCTTGTGGGTAACGCTGGTGAAAACTGTGAATCTTGTGAAGGAAAGCAGGCACAAAAACAGCAAACCAAGCAACAGCTCTGTGAGATTTCACATGACTGGCATTTCACAACATCTCTTAGCCGTTTACATTACAGGCGCATATCACTTGTGCTTTTGATAACTAGATTAGTTCTTTCATCCACACTAGAGGGCTGAGTGTAACTGAATTAAAGTGGGATGCTGACACCACTTCTGTGGGATGCTGTTCTGGACGTCAACATTTAGTGCTGACCTGAAACCACCTTGTGGAAATGCTTTGTTTAAGCAAGCTGCTACTAAATCATTACAAACGGTCAACTTCTTTCCAGATTGTGGCTTTATAGGTTAAGAGGGCAAATATGTAACAAGCATTTGTGTTATTCACTTTGAGGCAGCCCCGTGGAAACTTTGGACAATATAGTTCATTTTCTGCTGTTAAACAGGGGACAAATTCTTCTGGGTTTTATAGTTGAATGACCTAAGAGTCCTAGAAACCTAATCTCAAAGCAGTCTTGTCTGTGTAATAGGCTGTTTCCTGTACAGTAGCAGGCAGTTGGTAGTTCTTGTAGCTCAGTTTCTTTAATAAAGTAGTCAGTAAGGCACTTTGATTACTTTTTGCTGTGGAAAAGGGGTTGAGTTTTATGTAATGTGTTTTGTCCTTTTTAATCTCTTTAGGCCACATTGAAAATCTGTCAGTATTTGACAGGGTGAAAGGAAAGACTTGTGAGTTATCAAAAGCACTCACATAAAGCAACGTGAAGACATAGACGACTGACAGGTGTACAGGCCGACAAGATAGACAGACGACTGTTGGCTCTTAAAGCACCAGGTTTTAAAAGGGAAACTTGTCCCCCGTTCAAACAGTGACTAATGGGAGTTGTGAAACAGTAGTTGTTGATGTGATGAGCTTCGTTATGCAGACCATATCAGTGTGTGTTTGATGGCTCATGAAAGCAAAAGGACCCGTGGGATTTTAAAACCTGCCAGTGCTGAAAATGTAGGTGGCATAAATTTTGCCCAGTTCTCTGTGCGTGCTGTTAGTATTCATGTTTGCTGTTTGTATCATGAATGCGATTAGCTGATTTGATTATTGGTGCCTGCTCCAGGCCCTGGGCACCTCCCACTCAGGTGAGTTTGAAATTAAAATGCAAGGGGACTGAATAGGCCTTTTGTAATCTACTCTGGCAGAGATCAGGCTCATTCCAGTGGTATCAAGTCATCAGATGTACTATATAGATTTGGTACTTTGCCCTGAGAGCAAAGGAAATCCACCTTTAAAAATGCAGTGGTGTGATCGTCTTGCACTGGGGAGCCCTGTGCTAGTTACATCACTCATATCAGCCCAGGCTGAGATTACTCCAAGGCTATAGATGTCTTAAGGCGTAGCATAGAAACAGTGTAGTAATTTAATTTTTTAAACTATTAATGACTTTAATGTTAAGCATTCTGGAAGTTATGTCATTTCAAGAACTGTCTTGAAAATAAGCATATATATATATATATATATATATATATATATATATATATATATATATATATATATATATATATATATATATATATATATATATAAAATATTACACACATACATACGTACACATGTTGTATAAGTGTATGTAGCTGTCCTGGTTTTGTTCTGAAAAATGATTCTTTAAAAAGTGATGGGACCCTGATTATCTTTCGATTCACACTCTGTCACTGTTTACTTCTGTGTCCACTTCAGTGTTAGGCTCACTGTAGACTGTACAATAACAGTGGGGTTGTATGCTTATTGCATGTCGCGCTGCACAAGTTGCCGCAAATGAATTCTTGGAAAATTCCGCAGCAGACCGTGCAACTTCAGTTATGCTGCAGGTCAGATTATGTGATAAAACGTTTCTGGTGATCTGTGATGCAAGAAAATGACAACATTATTCTTACTTTTTTTTTGCTTAAGAAATGAAGCTGTGCAACCGAAATAAGCCCCCAGTGTAATGTGCAGAGGCAGAGTTTGGAGTTGTTCATGGCTGTGAGCTTAAAGAGAAATTCCACTAATTTTCAAAGTCTCTGAATGATGAAACGGTTAAGATGTGAGAAGTCATTCACAGCTGTTTGGTGTGGAAAGGTCTGTTCCAGAGAAATTTCCTGGGTCAGAATTGTTCACAGTGGTGCTGATGGGAACCAGACATTTAAAGTATTTAGTAAAAGCTCCCTCACAGAAAGTTACATTATCTGGTTCTGAATATGCTGCCTGGTGTCTGAGACATTGTTTCTGAAAGTTCTTCAATAAGGATTTGGCTTAAAACATTGATTTATGTTTATGTATTTTTTAAGCCATTTGGCAAAACAAATTTTCCCAATTTACCACTATTTTACCAATATCAACAACACAGAAAAATCAGAAAACACATTTAGGTTCACTGGTAATTTATTTAGTAAATAAAATTTAAATTTATGCCTTGTACACACCGTGAACCCTGGTTTCTATCAGTACTACTGCAAAGAAATGTAAGTTGCCAAGTTTCTCTGCAGTGAATCACATCAAACCACTGAATGACTTTGTTAACGTCTCAGTGACTGAATTTTATAGAAATTTTGAACGGTTGGTGGAATTCCCCTTTGCGGGAAATAGGCTCATGATCATGTCAATTACTTGGTAGTTAGATTTGCACTTTTTTGGCAGATCACTCATTTGTGAGTTAAACCTAAGTAAACGAACATGTAACTTGTGAGTAATAAAGATTTTATTTATTTATTTATTTACTTAGTTTATCGTCCTCTGTCTGTCTCTCTCTGTCTGTCTCTCTCTGTCTGTCTCTCTCTGTCTGTCTCTCTCTGTCTGTCTCTCTCTCTCTCTCTCTCTCTCTCTCTCTCTCTCTCTCTCTCTCTCTCTCTCTCTCTCTCTCTCTCTCTCTCTCTCTCTCTCATATGCCGCTCACTACTGGTTGCTTTTAAACGTGATGAAGCAACAGTTACATTGTGAGATTTTGGACCAAACCTAGTCGCAACCAGACTAAATCAGGTGACACATTAAATGTCCTAAGGCCACATATAACTCTCGGTTGAAAAATTCTTTTATGATTTGCAATTTTTGTTATTATCGTGAGGAAAATTGTATTGTGTAAACCTGCATTTAGGAACCATCTCAAATAGGGCTGCAACAAACCACTAACTTGACAGTCGAATAATCGATCGATTGCTGAAACTAATAATCGATTTTTCAGATTATAAATCGCTACATTATCAAAACCTTTATTTTGCTATTAGCTTTTAAATTTAGCTTGAGGTTGTTTTATGCATTTGCTAACAAAGAAGACAGACAAATAACATTCAAGAATTCACTGTTTTAATTAACTTTCCTGCTAATACAAAAAACTCCAATATAGTTTTCCTGTCAAAATTTACAACCATGAATGTGTAGCAGCAATAAAATATAACAAAACTGAATCCGTTTTCCATTAATCAAGTAAATTAAAAAAAATCTAAATTTCAAAGTTTCATTTCATCAGTGTTTTTGCCTTCTGTGGTCTTTCTACACTCTGCTGAGTCTAAATTTTCCAGTCACAGGTCTTTAGTGAAATCACTGTGCTGCTGTGAGAGTCTTTCTCTCCTCTGAGAGCAGATATTCACCACTGCGGAGAATGTGCGCTCTGATGGACCGGAGAGAGAAACTGGCAAATTTCTCTATGAACAGTTGAATTTGAATGTTTTTGTGTAAAGTTTCATTTCGGCACCCTCTGTGTGTTCATGGAGAATTACCTCTTAAACTGTTGGCGAGTGAAGCTAAACGTTTGTGAAGAACAGAAACCTGTTTGGAAAAGCTCTCCTGTGTTGACCGTTGTCCGGAAAGTGAACAGGGTCGCTGTGAATAATAGCTACTTGCTTCTATGTTTCAGCTCCATTAACGACTCCAGACAACATGCACTTCGAAATAATTTTTACAGCTCATAACATGAAGTAGGACGGAATTTAACATTACCTAACTAGCTCACTCGCACAACTACTGCCACGTCCCAAACCACACACTTCTGCACTTCGCAAACTACACTAATGAGTGTACTTCTAATGGTATGTGCGCTATTTTTACACACTATTTACTGTGCGATTTGGGACTCGGCGTGTCTTCCCGAGATGAATCTTCTTCCAGTGGGTCGACAAGTTTCCAGTTCAGATGCTCCAACGTGGAGGATGTGCACCCGCGCTAGTTATGGTCGGCTTTACAAGCAACACAGACGACTAACTTTTTCTGAGTTAAGCTCCCGCACTTTTGAGTATTTCATTCTTGAGGCTGCTGTCGCGCTGTTGTGAACTTTCCAGTGAGCGGTAATGTCAAAACGTTCCTGGTGAGTTTGAGAGAGACGTGTAATGATGTCACCAACTAGTCGACTACTAAATTAGTTGCCAACTAATTTGGTCAGCGATTTTAGTCGACTAAGTCTAATAATCATTGCACCTCTAATCTCAAAATTACCAGATGAGGAAATATTGCTAATATTATCTGTTTTTTATGGTTTGTTGTTGTTTTTACTTTTATTACTGATGATTGCTGAAATAATGTGAAATATCTTTTAAGGAAATAAAAAAGAAGGCAAAGGAAAGGAGGAAAAAACACCGCCCTACCTTGGTTTAACCATTTACCAAATAAGACGACTCTGTTACCAGCGCAGTCCTCATATCAAAATCGCATCATAACGTAATTCTACAGTAAAGCTGACCTTGCCATGCTCCGCCCACAGATATTTCCTTTTGTAGCAAATGGAGTTTTTGCTAGTGTTCTTTAAAGCCTGTCCTGCCTCACTACAGTTGCTATGAAGGAACGTATTTGTGGGTAGAGCATGGTTGTCAGTTCTGACTCTTTTGGCGCTCGATGTAATGCTACTAAATGATACTCAACTGATTGTGTTGCATTTCTATGAGAAACTGTTCTGCACTTTATCATAGTTTTTCATTACAAATGTAATCTCACACAACGTTATTGGGGTTAAAGGTAACCTTTGTATTGCTTGAGGGAAGAGACTGTTCTATTTGCGTGATTAAATCCCAATGTTTTGATCATTATCTTGTCACACAGTCTCTTTTTATTTAGGGCAGAGTTTCCTCTTTACTGTGCTTTGTGTTCCCTAGAGATGCTCTCATGCAGACAGTCATTGCTATTAGCTTAACATCAAATAATTTGGGATATCCAAGTTATTTCTCCTCACTAAACCACCCTGTCCTTTTTTCTGTTCTTCTGTTCTTGTTTCTGTAGATGGGGTCGAGGATTCGGATTGTTGGGATCCATCTTTGGTAACAACAGTGCAATAAACCAGCCAAACAGTGTCTACGGACTTTTCTTTTATGTCTTTCAGCTGTTATTGGGTAAGAACCTAACGTCACGGCCTTTGAAGGACAGCCAATGACAAATGTTGCCAAATAGTTAGCTTTTCAGGGATGTGCGGTGTTTGAGAAGGAATTGCCTAAGCTCCAGGCTGATGTGGGGTCAGCTTTCTCCACACCACTTGTGGTATTGACCCTTATAATGAAAGTGAGTATAGTGGCCTCAGGCCAACATAACATGAAACAAGTTAAAAGGGGAATTTTGAAATTGGTGTTGATGTGGAATGTTTCATTGTAGAGAAACATACCGGCTGTGATTGCACTGGTGCTGATAGGAACCAGGGGTCACAATGTCTACAACACAAATAAATTTTTTTTATGTATTATTCAAAACCTCTGGTGAACCTATATGTGTCTTTTGAATTTTATATGTAATATTAGAAGTGGTAAAATGGTGGTTATAATAGTTTGTTTTTTTCAAGTGCTTGCCCTGCAGGTACCTATATCTCAAAATTATCATAAAACAAAGCTTTGAGTGGCATTAACGCTTTGGATGTCTGGTTCCTATCACCACCACAGTAAACAGTTCTTATTTGAGAATGGAGCATTTCACATCTAATCACTCTCAATGACTAACAGTTCTCAACAATTCAATTATCATCATCATCATCATCATCATCGTCGTTGCCCGCTAGTCCAAACAGGGTCGCGGTAGCAGTTGGGAGAGCAGAGAATCCCAGATGACCCTGTCCCCCGCAACTTCCTCCAGCTCATTCCCGGGGACCCCAAGCCGCTCCCAGGCCAACTTGGAGACATAATCCCTCCAGCGGGTCCTAGGGCGACCCCGGGGTCTTGTCCCGGTAGGCCGTGCCTGGAACACCCCCACCGGGAGGCGTCCAGGGGGCATCTGGATTAGATGCCCGAACCACCTCAACTGGCTTCTCTCAATGCGGAGGAGTAGCGGCTCTACTCTGGGCTCCTTCCGGATGACCGAGCTCCTCACTCTATCGCAGAGCGTGTAGCCCGCCACCCGACGAAGAAAGCTCATTTCCGCCGCTTGTATTCGCGATCTCGTTCTTTCGGTCATTACCCACAGCTCATGACCATAGGTGAGGGTTGGGATGTAGATCGACCGGTAAACAGAGAGCTTCGCCTTTTGGCTCAACTCCCTCTTCACCACTACAGTCCGGTACAGTGACCGCATTACTGCTGCCGCCTGTCCCAGCTCACGATCCCTCTTCCCATCACTCGTGAACAAGACCCCAAGATACTTAAACTCCTCCACCTGGGGCAGGTCCTTTCCCCTTACCTGGAGTGGGCATGCCATCCTTTTCCGGGCCAAGACCATGGACTCAGACTTGGAGGTGCTGATCTGCATACCAACCGCTTCACACTCAGCTGCCAACCGCTTCAGCGAGCGTTGGAGGCATCCATGTGATTCCGCCAAAAGAACAACATCATCTGCAAATAGCAGAGACGCCACCCTTCGGCCTCCACACATAATGCCCTCCTGACCCCGGCTACGCCCTGACACTCTGTCCATGAATATCACGAACAAGAGTGGAGACAGAGCACAACCCTGGCGAAGTCCAACGCTAACCCTGAAGGAGTCTGACTTAATGCCGAGTATACGGACACAGCTCTCACTCCAGAGATTGGATAGCCTGGAGTAGTAGCCCCGGCACCCCATACTCCCGGAGGACCCCCCACAAGATATCTCGAGGAACACGGTCATAAGCCTTCTCCAAGTCCCCAAAACACATGTAGACTGGGTTGGCAAACTCCCATGCCCCCTCAACAATCTGTGAGAGGGTGAAAAGCTGATCCATTATTCCACGGCCGGGACGGAATCCACATTGTTCCTCCTCAATCTGAGGTTCAACTATCGGTCGGAGTCTCCTTTCCAGCACCTTGGCATAGACTTTCCCAGGAAGGCTGAGCAGTGTGATACCCCAATAATTGGCACACACCCTCTGGTCCCCCTTTTTAAAAATAGGGACCACCACCCCAGTCTGCCAGTCCAAGGGTACTGTTCCCGAGGTCCATGCAATATTGCAAAGGCGTGTTAGCCATGACAGCCCCACAATATCCAGAGCCTTAAGCATTTCTGGACGAATCTCATCCACCCCCGGTGCCTTACCACTGAGGAGCTTACCAACTACCTCAGTGACCTCCACCAGGGAAATGGAACTTGACACCCCAGAAGCCTCTGGCCCTGACTCCTGTGAGGGAGGCACGTCTACCGGATTAAGAAGTTCCTCAAAGTGCTCCTTTCACCGACCAACAATATCCTCATTCGAAGTCAGAGTTTCTCCACCCTTGCCGAATACAGCTTGGGCGCAGCCACCCCGACCCCTCCTGAGTCGCCGGACAGTTGTCCAGAACCTCTTTGAGGCCGAACGAAAGTCTTTTTCCAAGGCCTCACCAAACTCCTCCCATGCCCTGGATTTTGCTTCTGCCACCGTTGCAGCTGCCACCTTTTTTGCCTGTCGGTACCTATCTGCTGAATCGGGAGTCCTTCGGGCCAACCAGTCCCTAAAGGCCTCTTTCTTCAGCTTGATGGCCTCCCTCACCACCAGTGTCCACCAAGAGGTTCTTGGGTTACCGCCCCGACAGGCACCCACAAGCTTTTGGCCACAGCTACGCCTGGCAGCTTCCACAAGGAGGTTTTGAACAGGGTCCATTTAGACTCCATGTCCCTTACCTCTCCGGGACATGAGAAAAGCTCTCCCGGAGGTGGGAGTTGAAATCATTCCGAACAGGGGCCTCCGACAGTCGTTCCCAGCACACCCTCACTATTCGCTTGGGCCTACCGGGTCTGACCATCAGTCTTCCCTGCCATCTGATCCAACTCACCACCAGATGGTGATCAGTTGACAGCTCAGCACCTCTCTTCACCCTAGTGTCCAGAACATATGGTCCCAAGTCAGATGAAACAACAACAAAGTAGATCATTGACCTTTGACCCAAGGAGCTCTGGTACCATGTACACTTATGAACATCCTTGTGTTCGAACTTGGTGTTCGTTATGGAGACTATGGAGTCTGTAGGCGGGACCCTTTCCAGAACCCCGCCCACTCGCTCCAGGAAGGCCGAATACTCTGACCTGTTGTTTGGTGCATACGCACAGACAACAAAGTTTTCCTCTCTGCGATTTCAATTCGCATTGAGGCGACCCTCTCGTCCACCGGGACGAACTCCAACTGCCTGGTCACCAGCCGGGGACTTGTGAGTATCCCCACACCCGCCCGGCGCCTCTCACCCTGTGCAACCCCTGAGTAGGAGAGAGACCAACCCCTATCCAGGAGTTTGGTTCCAGAGCCGACACTGTGGGTGGAGGTGAGCCCAACTATATCTAGTTGGTATCTCTCAACCTCCGGCACAAGTTCCGGCTCCTTCCCCGCCAGTGAGGTTATATTCCATGTACCAAGAGCTAGTTTCTGCTGCAGGGGATCCAAAGTTCTCCATGCACATCGGGCACAAGAAATCGTGTACCCTGCCCGGGAAAGGGTCACCGGGACCTACCCCTGGAGCCAGGCCTGGGGGTAGTGTTCCACGGCGAGCGCCTGGTGGGCGGGCAGCCCACGTAATCCGGCCGGGCTCAGCCCGAAGAGGCAATTCAATTATGTAGATGTAAATTTAGAAATATTGGTGGAATTTCCCTTGAATTACACCTAATATAATTCTGAGTTCTTCAATGCTAGAGTATTTTACCAGCAGCCTCATAATGATGAATTGCTCAACTCTTATTTAGATATGCCTAAATAATTGCTGTTTATTTGCTCAATTTGACAGGTATGATTTAACATTTATACATATTTTCCTCAAAACATCGCCACAATCTTTACGTATGAATAATGCATACGACAGTAAAAGCGTCAGTAGCCTTGTATTCCCATCATGCAGAATGAGAATCATAACCGGTTCCCTTTCATTGGGAAAGCAGTGGACACTCGGCTCAAGGCTTAGTGATTGACTGGCTGTTCTGGCCTGAAGGGAGAAATGCATGGCAGCGGTGTCTTTAATATCCTTTAATATCCTGGCACAGGAAAGATGACCACAGATTGTGTATGTGTGTGCTGGGGAGGCAGCCAGTGGAAGGGTGGAGTGTCATCCAAAGATTTTGGTCTAACATTATCATGGTGCACTTTATAAAGTGTGTATGTTAACATTAAAACCCCTCATTTGTGTGGGGTCCTTTTTCTGTTCCACTGTTGTAACTACACAGTGTATCGGTTTAATAGTGACTGAATGATTTATAATAGATATTGAATAAAATACAATTAAAAGAAATAGTTCAGCCAAATTTCAGATTTACACAGCTGATACGGTAGATCCGCCAAGACATGCTTAGTACCCAGATTTTGCTTCTTTAGTTTACGCTGGAGCATCAAGGCGAATGCGGCTAACAAACAATATTTTCCCGTAAATGCCTGCCCGTACCCGAAATGTCTGCATGTCATAATTTAAAAGCCTATTGCATGAAAAACTGAATTCTCCTGTCCCTTCTTTTTCTTTTTTTTAAATAACACTTTCATGTGGTATGTAATTTAATTGGTAATTAATTTTTTTTAAATGTCTCTGCTCCATACAGTCTATATAGATACAGAGAGACTGTGTGTGTATATATGCGTGTGTGTGTGTGTGTGTGTGTGTGTGTGTGTGTGTGTCATATATATATATATATATATATATATATATATATATATATATATATATATATATATATATATATATATATATATATATATAAAGAAGCATTTCAGTCCAGACTGCTTCTTGAATGAAGCATAATATATGACCGCTACTCAGAACTGGAAGTGGTCATATAAAAGTAATTATAACTGTTTTAGGGACTCAAACACTCAATAACACTTGGATCTGATGTGACAAAAAATTGAATACAAGAAAAATTTTGATTATGGGAACTTTTAACAACTGTGTGGTTTGAGCAAGTTGAGAGAAGTGTGTATTGATGTAAATGGTTTTAGGCAACTTTTAGACTTCCTTTACTTATTGGTTAAATCGGTCCTGTAGCTTTACTGTTAAAGTTCAGACACAAAGTGGTTAATCTGTTTTGGCTGATCAACTGCATTTGGGCTTAGGGTGAAGTCTAACAGGAATTCATTTGTCCGAAATTTCATTTTTTTGCCAAACCTTTTTTAAAAAGGGGTTAATCAGTTGCTTAGGATGGAGTTTAACCCTTAGACATTGAGAATAATTATGTTGCTGAAGTATTTCAGCTTATTAGCTCTCGCTTTCTACCTGCTTGTGTTCGTTTCAGCCCAGAGTGCTTTAAATGAGGCTCACTATGAGGCAGCCAATCAGAACAAAGCTTGCTTATTTATGAGTCTTAAAGGCACAGTAACAAAAACAGCCTGTTTAACTGAATGGAAAATTGTCATGTAATTAAATAGTTTAGGTATATAAAAGCACACAGTTGCAATAAGTGTGAATTAAGAGAAATAAACAGGGTACATTAAAAAAAAAATGTAAGTGACGTATCCTTTAAACGTAAAGTGACTCCAAATCCATTTGGTACATCATCTTCTGATTTGGGGGATGTTTATAATTTTCTGATTGGCTCATTGATTGGGCAACCTGCATGCAAAACATGCCATTCATTTATATAATTATTTACCCGCCCCTTCAAGTAATCGGGTCATTCTGTGGGCCTATTCTTGTTATATCCATCACCCTCTCTCTTTCACACCCACTCTCTCTCACACTCTGCCTGAGAGCTGTGTGGCGTTTGCTGACTCAACTTCTCCTGCAGACAGCCTTGGCCAGTTGATCGGCCTCCAAGTTGTGAGACCTTGTGTCTGTAATACACAACACAGTCATGTCTTTTTCTAGACTGTCATTGTCCTAGACCATCTTATTTGACGAACAGCAGTTACCTTCG